>NC_056735.1:1351626761-1351926761 GCF_019279795.1 Protopterus annectens | reverse complement strand
GGAGGAGGATAAACAGGAGAATATGCTGTGAAGGATTCCGAACCAAAGGGTATGGAAGGTCTAGCTAGAGTGGGCAATCCCCTAGCTACCAGAAGCTGGTCCACAACCCGCACTACATCTAATTCAGAAAGACTTCTGGTGGATCTAAAGGAGGCTGCTGAAGGAGAATCAGGTCTTTCAATAAAGGGGCTAAACCGATGTCACAAAAAAGGGTTGTATGTTGGAGAGTATCTGGTTCTTGGGAGATATTCGACTTTAGGCACTGAGGTCATAGTCTGTGGAGCTGAAGAAGCTGTCGGCACTGTGGCCGGGGATGGTGCTGAAGCAGGTATGGTCGTAAAAGCCAGTGTCAGAACCAAGGATGGCACCGAAGCTGGTGGTGCCGAGGCTGGAACCAAAACAGGAGTCAACATCAGAGACGGCACTGAGGGAGAAGACACAGGGCCTAGTGCCGAAGAGGACTGCGTTGAGGGTGCCGGAGAAGCATGCAGCCAACTCTGTTCCGTAACTGACAGAGATGCAGGAACCGAGTGACTCCGTTTTCCCTTGTGTTTCTTGGTCTTAGGAGGCGGTGAGACCTCCGACCCAGATAGAGCCTCCGAAAAAGGCAATTTGATTAAACAGTACTTACGTATTATCGCAACCAGATTTTCGCGGTTGCGAAATTCGGAAAATTCAAGTGAAACGAGGGCTTGAAACAGTGTAACATGTCCTTCAAAGTCCTTATTACTGATGAGAAAGTTTGGATTACCTTCAGGACAAACAATTTATAAAATCGTCTGCCTGATTTGTGTGCATTACAGATGCACGCTTGAAAAGTCATGGCTGCTATCGTACTGAGAAATGGAATGTGTAAGCACAGATTGCTCCAGGTTGTAAACAGGGGTATAAGAGCCAGTGTTAAAATCCGTCCCTATATTATGTGGCTAAAATTTCACAAACCTGATTTATTAATAGCAAAACGCAGAGGCCAAGGGATGAAAGATGTTACAATGACCTGTTGTTTCCTGGAGTTAGTATTTACCGACCCTTTTTTTTTTTTTTTTTTTTTTTTTTTTTTGCTGTTACTTACCGACAGCAGTAGTCGTCGATGAGTCAGAACTGTTACTTTTTGTGAAGTCTGGCATACCTTGTGGTCTGCGTTTATTTTGTAATAAGTCACATTTGTTAAATGTAACCAGCACAATATAATAGGGGCACTTTGTTAAACTTGCTGTTACACCTGTTTTACAGCCCTGCAGAATTCAGCGTGTACTATGCCAGCCCTGACAATTAAAGCGTGCATCTGTACACCACACAAATCAGGAAGAGGATTTATAAACTTTCTGCTCTTCCTGAAGGCTTAGTTTCAGTTGAAGTATGATATTTTCGCAACTGCGAAAATCTGGTTGCGATAATACGTAAGTACCAATTAAACCTTTAAGAATTAGTTTGTTTTTATGCTCTGCTAGAGTGTGAGTGCTAAAACTAGAACAAATGCCACAGTCAGCATTTGTATGGTCCACACCCAAACAGTAAACGCATAGAGCGTGGCCGTCCGAATTGGGTATCTTATGCCCACACTTGTCACACTGTTTAAACCCCAACTTAACTTTGACATAGTACAGGCAACAAAGGGCTATTCTAAAGAAAAAAAAACAACAAGGGAAAGAAAGGAGAGAATACCAACGATGGTATTTAAAAATACCACAAGTGGTAAAGAAAGGCCTACCAAAGGCAGGAGAGAGGGACAATAAAGAGATTAAACTACCAAAGGCACAGGGTAGGAAATAGAAGCAGGTTATAGGCAATAGTAAGAAAAGGCAAAACTGACTAAAAAAACGACAACGTTTGAAGAGAAACTACACAAAAATTCACAAATTTGCACTTAGCTTTGAGAGAGATGGCTAGGCACGTCTGACGAGCAATGTGGCAAATGAGATCTGGAGTAACTATGAGCGGGGCATTATGGGTAAGTCGTAGCTGAGAGTTTTTGGCTGGCGCAAGCTTGGAAATGGCCTTGTCGGTTCCGAGGTTGGAACCGAAGTCCTATCAGTAAGGAATGAATAAAGATTTACAACATCAGATTGAATGTTAGTGTTCTGAGATATTTACATGCAGGCATAAAATATATACTTCTATAATAATACATAACTTGTTTTTTTATGAGTGTGAGAAATTTTAACTATGCAATTTCATTGGATGTATTTTAGTCATGTGATTCATTAAGGGATATTTAAGAGGAATGTTTCAAAATATAATTATCTGATAAAGTTTTACTAATGAGTAAGATGACAATGGTTATCATATTTCTACTAAAAGTGTAATTTTTTTGGATACAAATGTTTGGAGCCTAGCTTCTCTTTGTTGGTCACTTTGCAGTTTGTGTTATATTCTCATACATTTAACATGTGAGGTGGTTAAAAGTCTGTCACCTTTGTAAGTAAAGAAATATCTGTGATACTGTTTTAATTTGTATATTTGTATGTAGGAAGTCTACAATTATCTAAGAAGGTGCATACAGTCAGGAAATGTGTGTTTTGACAAGTAGAGTCTGATACACAAGCATTTGTTCTATGGCTTTTCTGAGACACATTCTTGGCACTTTGAACAGAATATATTGTAGTCAACGAGACTTTTTTTTTTTAACTGAACACATTTCACAAATTTTCTATGATATATGGAAGTGAATTCCATTTTGTGAAAATACCAGCAATTTCCTCTAGTTCAGCAAGGCATTTACATAACCAAACCACTGATAAACCACATACCCAGTTTATGCTGGCAAGGATGGGTGCAGCTCAGTGAAATGCTGTTGTAGTAGTTGTCATGGTGAGGGGATGACATCAGAAGAAAGTAAGACTGTACTTGAGGTTTTCAAATATGAGTCTTGGAACTCCTTTGCAGCATCTATTGAATTAATAATTATGGTGAAGTTCTAGAAAAGAATTGTCTGTTTACAGATGAGATTGTTTGGTTTGAATTGGAAGGCACTCTAAATGATAAGTTTTGGAATCTCAGTTTTGAGCCTTACATGACAGAATGTCATAATTCACTGTGGATGAAGGAATATAAAAAAACAAAAAAAACAGATGAAGTACTTAAAAAAAAAAAGATTCAGCTGAGCGACTGTGGCATAACTGATTCACTAAAAACTCCCAGTGTGACTGAATACCAGTTTGTCTTGTGAAACATTAATTGTGATATCTGCCATTCATTAAATATAACTTTTCAGAAGAAGTGTTTGTCTTTTCATGGTAGAACAAATTTTCTCAGCAGGGCAGATAACACAGTGGGGAGTAAAATAAGTTCAAAGATACTTGGCAAGACTGAATGAGTGATATAAATGTAGTGCAGATTATATACTGCAGATTATACAATGCCTCCTCTAAAACGTGCACGCTGATTGGCCAGCTCAACCAGCGTGCCCGTTGTAAATCCCTCAATATAGTAACGGAAAAAGGTCCGGTCGCCCGGACTTTTTCCGTTAGTATAAAACACTGTCTCGCTATGTTAAAAGAGTTTAACATAGCGACACAGGTTTAAAAAAAGCAACGCAGATCTCCGTTGCTTTTTTTAAAGCTGTCTCGCTATGTTAAACTCCTTTAACATAGTGACACAGTGTAAAAGCAACGGAGATCTTGCGATCTCCGTTGCTTTAACCTGTCTCGCTATGTTAAATGATTTTAACATAGCGAGACAGCTTTAAAATAAGCAACGGAGATCTCCGTTGCTTATTTTATAACTGTCTCGCTATGTTAAACCCATTTAACATAGCGAGACAGTAAAAAGCAATGGAGATCTTGCGTTCTCCGTTGCTTTTGCCCACAGCTCTGATGTACTGCGTAGGCATCGCAGTACATCAGAACTGCTATGAACACCAGACAGCTGCAGAAGGGCAGCAAAGAGGCATTATACAATGCCATTATTTAAGAAAAGTAATTATTCCTTTTCTTAAATAATGTCATTGTATAATAACAATAACCACTTCTGGGTGTGGGTAATGTTGGATTTATCCACGGTTGTCTTTGTTTGGTCCCTCGGGCTTCGCCCTCGGGACCAAACCACGCCAACCGTGGGTAAATCCAGCATTACCCACACCCAGGCGTGGGTTATTGCTATAATATTTTAGCTGTAAAGCAGAACATACACATAGGGAAGGGGATGTGAGAGAGCATTAAAGTGGGTGACTGGAATGCATAGGAAGGCACATTAGCAGTAGAAAATAAGATGATGTTCTCCTACCCATAGACTCCAAACCTTATCTAGTTCATTGTGAGTTTGCGCTGCAGACATCATCCGTGTATTGATGTAGGCAGACAGGCATTTTAAGGAAAGTATGTAAATGATGAATGCAAAGAAAAGGGCTCGTTGCTAAAGTTTGGGTTCTTAAGCCATTTTCATCATGTTTTTTTCCTAAATAAAGTCTTTATTGGTCTTTATTCCAAATATAAAGGCATTGGCAGGAAAATATCTTGTTGCTAAAATTCATGTTTTGAAGCCATTTTTTTATGTCTTCCTCATGACTTTATTTCCTAAAGTAAGTTTTTTTCATCTTTTCCAAGACTGTCATACCTGTTGTTCATCATTTTTGGAATAGTGTTTATATTTTGAACCATTAGCATTATTAGATGTGCCTTTCTCATAAGTTTACTTTTCTAAAAACTCTTATCAGTCTGTTTCATAGAGTAAATGGAAGCTCATGAACTGTAATGATATATATAATATTAATTCTTCTGAGGGGCAAGAAAACAAATGAAAGGGAAAAAAGCCGTTGTTTAAAGCAAATCTATAACTTATCCAGATGAGAGGCAAATGGTTAGACAAACATAGTGGTCCCTTATCTGCTGCCAGATTCTGTGCTCCTGTTTTCAGTGAATTTGTGTCTGTGCACAGGGGTAGATAATGGAGTCAGTGTTTACATGTTTTCACTGTGTCTGCAGTAGGAAAGATAAAGGAGACTCAGTGCAGCAGTTTGCTTGTGAACGCCTTAGTTCAATCTGCTTTTCTGTCTTCTTGTTAAGCAGATTAAGCAAAGAGCAGGTCAGCTTTAGGGTAGAAGCAAGATTGCCATCAGTTCAGGCACATCATTTTATTGTTAAATGTAGAAATATAGAAAAAGTATATAGTTGCAATGAATATCTCTCTTTGAGGCCTCAGGACCTCTCTGAATTCTATTGTTGTGGTTTGTGCATTTGTAATGGTGAATTGTGGAACATTCCAAAGCAAGCAACTCCATAATTGCCTTGTTACAAACTTAAGAACTTAATGAACTTGTAAGTGCTAACAGGTGGTATGAGTGACAGAATTAACTATCACAGTGTAACCTTTTTATTTTTTGCAGTACATTTTTCTACACTTGCCACATTGACTACCTGGCTTCTAACCAAGTTGCCTTTCGATCGATCTTTCCAGACAGTGTTAGGAGAGCTGTGGGTTTAGTGGTGTCCTGCAGTTCATCAACATTTTGTGCACCACTCCTGTTTTCTCTGAAGGCTCCCCCCCATCAAGAGTGTACATATGCCATGTTATCAAGCAGGTGTGGCAGTGCCTGCACCCCTCCTTTGCCATTATCATTGCCTTCTCAAAACATACCAAGCATGTTCCACTTCACAAGGAGGTCTGCAAGGCTACAGCCCATCCTCTACTGGGAAAGGAATATCCATCCTGGAATGGGCCCCTAACTTCCCTCCTCCTGAATATGGAGAACACATTTCTGCTGCCTGTCCATGCTAATTTGATCCCTGAGATTTCAGATGGATGCCCTGCCTCAGTGGTTGTAGAACAGCCAATAAATATTCTCTTTTTGTGGTGCTGTGAGTATCTCCTTTTTGTCAGTGTTTTACCTGAAAAGAAAGCATGTTTTACTAAAAAGTGTGTTTTTGGTGGGAGGGAGGAGTTATTCAATATATCAGTAGCAGGGTAACCTTTCACACATGAACCTCAGGTATATGGTTGGTTTTGGTAGCAGAAGAATTAGATCACAAGGTATGAACACGTTTCTTAAAGCCACAAACTGATTTTGTGGTTATCTAACAAAACTAGATGTATAGTAATATATGCATGTGTGCTTACAGTAAGTACACTTAGGTAGAAGAAACGTGTTGCTTAATGGGTTGCTGCATTGGTAAGTGGAAACATATCCTAGTCATTGAATGCAGAATTTAACTTCCAAGGATGATTGGAGGTGTGAGTATGTTTTTTTTTTCTTGTATGTAATACTGGTATAACCTTGAAAGATACACTTTTCATGGGGGAAAAGGGTGCAGGGAGTGAAGAATACCTCCATGCAGTTTTTTTTTTTTTGGGGGGGGGTCAGTCTTAGTTTCAGATTTTTGTATGTGGTTGTGTACATCTTGGTTTGTGTCCTTTTTATTATAAATTAAGCATCACATCATCATCTGGACACAGACACCATACACATATTCAAATTTCTTGCCCTGACATTTTATTTTCTCTGAAATTTCATGTAAATGTATCCAGGCAAACTGCAACTTACTGAATACCAAGATTTGCATGAGTTTAAACACAGGTGTGTAATTTCACGCAGTATTATCTATCTATCTGTCTGTCCAACATTCATTAATTTATATGTGGTACCATGGAATGTACATCTGGGCATACATTTTCAGTGGAGTCAAGGGAGAAAGGCTGCACTATAAAAATGCCATTGATTTTTTTGAATTACTTTTCTGATTATTCACTTAATCCAGTGTTTAGGTTCCTAGGGAAGCCAGAGCCTATCCTGTCACTCAGTGGGTACAGCAAACACAGCACACCCATTTATTGGCATTTTAGGGAACTGACAGCTCTTTGGGATGTGTGAGGAAACCCAAACACACAGTGAAAACCCACAAGGACACAGAAGCATTGGTAAACAGGGTACAAAACACATCTGCAGTGAAAAAAGACATATATAACATCATATGACATGTAAGTTAACATTTAATGAAATAATATACCAAAATAATACACATCAGTTAAACTGTACATGAATTGTGAGTAAACTGTATGATCTGAAGTGGTTCATTAATATTACATATCAAAGGTGTTTTGTAGGATACAGTGTGTACATTTTCATTCTGTGATAACATATACAAAGAGTTTACGTTGCACAAGAAAGTTGTGGCTACGATAGTTTGGAAATCATTTTTTTTAACAAGAAACATCTTTATTGAATTATCACTTATGACATAAACAATCATACATTTACATAAATGAAAACAAGCTTTTTGCTAGAAAGGCTCACCCAGACTCTGCTACACTTTGCTGTGAGGGAAAGTTTAGGTTGCTTTTTATTTTTGTATTTTGTATTACTTTGTTCCCTTTTTCTATTTTGAATACTGTGATTTGTTTTCTTTACCTTGTGTTTTACTTGTATTCTGCTTTTAACTGCATGTTAAAACTTGAAAACAGACCACAGCTGTGTCTCTTGTGAGTCAGGCAGAAATCAGAACAGATCAATTAAGGACTCACACAGAAGATAGAACAGGTAAGTTAAGGTTAATCATCTGTGAATGGAGGGGGTGGAGCTAGGAACTGAACCTTCTATTTAAGGGGTAAAATAAAACATTTCAGAGCTTTACTAGAAAGGCTCACCCAGACTCTGCTACACTTTGCTGTGAGAGAAAGGTTAGTTTGCTTTTTATTTGTTGTAGTTTGTATTACTTTATTGCCTTTTTCTATTTTGAATACTGTGATTTGTTTTGTTTACCTTGTGTTTTACTTGTATTCTGCTTTTAACTGCATATTAAAACTTGAAAAGAGACCACATCTCTGTCTCTTGTGAGTCAGGCAGAATTTTTTTTCCCCACCCTTCCACTCAGTTACTGTTGTGTTTTTAAACACCACTGTCTTTCTAGTTGCCTGCCCCTCATGTTAGTTTGACCATATATCTCATTTCCTCTGCTTTTACTGGCTTGTGTGTGTAAGCGCAACATTATCATTTTGTGAAATCACTCCCCTTCGACTATTTAAATTTATTGGCCATCCTACTGTATTCCATAGTACCAGAATACAAAAGTGACTACCCCTTTCAATCTATCTTGCTGTTTTAAAAATAGTGACTCTCCACTAAAATGTAACTTTTTAGACAGGTAAAACTTAAGTTACCTACTTTCACATCTAACTCCCCAAGTGCACACTGCAGTGTTAAAGGTAAGATGAAAAAAAATGGTTTACCCTAAAGCATCCCTGTGACTAGCACTTGCTCTAAAACCTGCTGGAAAGCACTAGGAAGCCTTAAACTGATACAAGCACTCAACTCTCCTCGTTAATAAGGAGAAATTACTTGTAGGCACTAAACAGCCTGTAATTGCAAAGTACCTTGCTAAGGTAAGGGAAAACAGCTCTTGTACTTTACAAAACAAAAGCACCAAACCAGGCATGTCCAAGGGTCAGTTTCCAGTGATTTCTCCTGTCCATCTGGTGAATCTGGGCATACTGGGGCAATGCAGCAATTGCCTCATGTACGCAGACAACCCTCTCCTCCTACTACCCAACACTACAACCTGAGAGAGATGCACTTACATAGCCAAATTGTAAGCAAAGCTCTCTCCACCCAAGATTGTGCTATACAGTCAAGAGGAGAAGGTTAACACTCACACTACACCTCAAGCAACACATAGCCCTTCTAAACCCACACCACCAACAGCCTCACATAGCAACAATAAACCCTCATATGCGGAGACCCTTAACAGTAACCTGCCCAAGCAACAAGGACCTCCAAAGCTGAAATGCAAACAAACACCAATCACAACCAAAGTGCCACATAGCTCACAACACCAGTGTGCCACCCAAAAACAGCCCCTAAGGCAAGACAACATACCCAACACTTTAGTCATAGGTGACTCTATAGTCAGGCACACCAATGTCCCACTCACCAGGTTGAACAAGGAGAAAATTACAGTCAGCTGCCTGTCAGGTGCCAGGATCTACCACATAATGCATGCACTCAAGTCACTCCACAACAAGTACAAATATGACTCTGTCATTGTCCATGTTGGAGTGAATGACTTGAGATGTACCTCCCTGGACTACATGAAAAGAGACGTGGAAGAGCTCTCAGATCATGTGGCCCAGGCAGGTATGACCCTAGCCCAAAGTAGCATCCTGCCTTCACCCAGAATTATACCACAGTATAAGGACAAAATGATTGACTTCAACAATTGGCTAAGCTTCTGGTGTCATTCAAAGGGGATCCAGTATCTGTCTGCCTGGGATGACATGATCGACAGACCACAATGCTTTGCCAGAGGTGGTCTGCACCTGCCCCCTAGGATTCAGGTTACTGGCTTAGGCTCTTACCACCCCTATAGTGCCTTTTTTAGGCAAAGGACAAAACCACCGCCGTAACAGGTGCAAGCATGCAAAATATGAAGGTAATGCTACTCAGTGCTAGAAGTCTAAACCTCAAAATCCACTCTCTCGAGGCACTCCTAAAAATGGAGAACATCGATATCTGTGCAGTAACTGAGACCTGGTTCAAAGCTCCAGAGAGCACCCCTGCAATACCAGGCTACAACTCTTACCACACTTTTCGGCCACCAAACTAGGACCAAAACACTAAAAGTGGAGGAGTGTTTCACCAAGGATATTCACACCACCAGGCTAGTTGCCCAACACAATGCATCTGAAATTCTCCAGGTGCAGCTAACACTAAGTAAGACTGCAATCCAAATTGTAGCTTGTTACAGATCCCCCACCATGCCCCGTGATTCTCACTACACCTTTCTAAACATGCTGGAAAATATTAAGATACAACCAAATACCCTAATACTGGGTGATTTCAACTACTCTGCCATTAACTGGAAAAACTACTCATGTACCAACTCCTTTCCCCAGTGGTTCTTAGAGCACATCCGCTCATGATGACATTAAATATACTGATCACAAAGATATTGCCAATATCCTGGCAGATCGATTCAGTGCCAACTTCACCCCCCTCTCACCCTCTAAAGGGCTCATCTCAATACCGAAAGATTGCCAAATTCTGGTAATAACGGCCACACAGGTAAAAAAACGCACTCTCCAAAGCTAAGAATACATCATTTATGGGACCAGACGACATCCTGGGCTGTGTACTACATGAACTACAAAATAAACTGGCACCTCACCTAAGTGTCATGTTTAATCATAGCCTCACCTCAGACTTCGTGCCCACTGAGTGGTGCACAGCAAGAGTTATCCCACTCCACAAGGGGGGATCCACCTTGGATCCTGGGAACTACCGCCCCATCAGTCTGACAAGCCTGATCATCAAGGCCATGGAACTTATTATCATGGAACTTATAAACAAAGACATTGGCAACCTTAAAACACTGGACCCCATCCAGTTTGGGTTTGTGAAGGGCCGATCTTGTCTCCTGAACCTGATTGACTTCTTTGAATCAGTCTCCATTGTTGTGGACGAGGGTAAGGCGGTCCACCCAGCCTATCATGGACCTCGCCAAGGCCTTCGACACCATCCCTCACTCTGGAATCATAGATAAACTTACTAAGCTGGGCATTAATCCCTACATCACTCGATGGATTGCCAACTGGCTTACTGACAGAACCCACACTGTAAAAGCAGCCAACTCCAAATCCAGCTCCAGACAAGTGACAAGTGGAGTACCTCAGGGTTTAGTCCTGGGACCGCTCTTTTTTGGCATCTACTTCTCTGAAGTACAGGCCAATACTAAGGGACTCTGGCTACAAAGTTCACAGATGACTGCAAACTGGGAGCCATTATTGAATCCCTAAATGATATGGATGTTCTACAAAAGGGCCTTACAGAAACAGATGCTTGGTGCCAGAGCCATGGGCTCAAGCTCAATGTCGAGAAATGTATAGTTATCCCCTTTGGGAAAAAACATGCACCCGTGAATTACCACATAGGTGGCTGCACACTAAACATTGAAAGTGTGATAAGAGACTTAGGGAAACAGGTGGACAGTGGTCTCACCTTCGATAATCACATTGCCACAACAGTCAGGAAGTCCTTCTATGTGGCACACCTCATCACTAAGGGCTTTTCATCCAGAAAAAAGGAGGTCATTGTCCCACTGTACTCATCCCTCATTAGACCCATTATAAAATACAATGCCCCATTTAGTATGCACCTCTCAAGATATCTGCAACAACTGGAAAGGCCACAGAAATACCTCACTAAAAGAATCACAGGCCTAAAGTAGATGCCCTATGCTGACCATCTAAAAAAACTCCAGCTATACTCTGTCTTATATCGTGTACTCAGAGGCGATCTCTGCTTAACATACAAGGCTATGTCAAACTCAGAGCTGTTGGACATGCTACACTTAAAGAAATCCCAATCCCTCAGAGCCACATGGTCTAGGGATCTAAACCTTATCATCACAATGAACAAAACATGGAGGGATAGGTTCCTGACCCACAGACTCCCCAGACTCTGGAATAGACTGCCCATACATGTCAAGCAGAGCACCTCTTTGGCCGTCTTCAAAAGGAACCTTGACGATTGGATGGGAGACAGGAAATTCACCCCAGGGATCACGTCAGTTGCCCTGCTAAACAGGGGTCTAGGGAAGTAAATATTGTGGGAAGAAATAGCCAGGGAATTGTTATGGCTAGGCTTGTATAGGCCCTAGGGCCGATAGCCTAGTACCAGCCTATGAATCTATGAACCTATAAACCATATTGACATATTTTTACTTGCAAACATTAGACATCACTTATAATCTATATAGTCATTGTCAATCAAACATTACATTAGTCATTCAGTTCCTGCCTTCTCCTTCAAAACATTTTTCTGCGTGTATTGTTCCCACAGTTTCCGTTTTTTCTATGTAATTTGTTCCTACCCTTTTCTGAAGATCCAACTTCCAGTTCTTTTATCTCTGCTACTGTATTCACTACTTCTAGTACAGTTGGTTTAGACTTTTGATTTCCATTTTCTAGTAATTGAGTTTTTGACAGCCTCCAAAATTAAACTCAGCAAGGCCTTACTATGTCCAGGCAATTCTGATTCTGTACTACAGCTCAAAAATAAATAAATAAATAAATAAATAAAATAAAATAAAAAATAATTTCCTTAGTTACACCAATTTGCTCACCCAGCATTTCTGACGGAGAAGTCTGCGGGGAATTTTTAAAGTCTGCCAACTGATTACACTCCCAAAAATATGTTCCCAATTAACTCTTCCCCATCACACCTTCAACACTTGCATTCTACCCGAGGAAAGATTTGTTGGAGTCTGTTTGGTTATAAAAATACTTATGCAAACACATCCAATCAAAGATCCTAAATCTTCTAGACTTTGCTGCATATTTGGCAGCCATACGTGTGTGTGTGTGTGTGTGTGTGTGTGTGTGTGTGTGTGTGTGTGTGTGTGTACATACAAATATATATATATATATATATATATATATATATAAATATATATATATATATATATATATATATATATATATATATATATATATATATTTATGTTCCCAACTGTCTTTGAAATATTTGTCTTACAGAAATGCTATCAGCCTTCCATTCAGGATTATTTCCTGTATTGTAGATGAAATCAACAAATTAGAGGAGGGTACTGTCTGTGCTGTGCACTGGCCAAAAGTAATGCTGTTTACTGGAGATCAAGCCTGAAATGATGACATATTGCATAAGTTGCAAGTGCACATATATTTCTAAATTTTAAAATACGGAAATGGGACTATTAGTCAGTATTTTATTTTATTTTATTTCATTTACACTTTGTTGACTGGGTTAGTCATACTGATTAAATGGCCTCTTTTCAGAGGTGACCTGAGGTGGTATTCATACTGACTGGGGGAAGTTTGGCCAGGATCCCAGGGAATTTTGAGTACTTTTTTTCAAAAAGTGGCATGGTGTTTTTCCATCCACCTGAACTGTCACCAGCTTGGGCAGATAGGGCCTCTTTTTAACATCTCATCTGACGGCATGCTCTGAATGGCAGCATTGCCCTCTCCACCACCCCCACTCCAACCCATGCACCACCTCTGTATAAGTATTGCACAGTTAATGCACTTACCTAGTTTGGGAATAGAACCTGCAACTGTCTGCAGAAAAGGTGAGAGAATTTATCCTGTTGAACTACTGAGATTGTAAAAATAACCATTATTAACTAGCACCATTTCAATGAGGGATAAAGCGCTGACTACAGTCAGCCCAGATGACCCAAGTTCAGTTAATGCTTTGCTGTCTGAGGCATTGGCAAGGGAGGATGGGTTTTTCCAATCTTTTGGATGAGAGAGGGAGATGGCTCCCAGCTGGCTATGCTTGCCACTGCTTCAATGAAAGGGACAGATGTTCCAGGCAGAGAAAAGCTGAGACCAGTGCAGGAAGTTTTGTGCAGTGTGACTGCACAATACAAAGACAGTAGCTTCCTGCCCTGTATATGAAGAAATGCACATATATGGGCGTCAGGAGTAGTTGTTCAAAATAACAGAAAGAACACTTTTTTGCAGTGGTTCAGTGAATGCCTGCTTCCAAAATGCAGATACATTACATTTTTTGACAGTGGTCAATGAGACGAGATGTCAGATAAGCAATTGACTTAGAAGAGTTTTCAAGAGTTATATGGGAAGCTGGTCCTTGGTGGGAGGTCTGTCAGCTTATGCTAAGTGATGAACAAAAATCGTACACCATAAGCAGCTAGTCTGTGAGTCGGTACACCTGACTGTACCTCAGTTTCCCAGCTGGCTGCACCATCAATATGAAGTTTTCTGTAAGTAAAAATAATCTTTGGGCTTTTTTTGACTTGAGGAAAATTTCTGATCAGGGGAGGTAACACAGAAAATGAGCTTCTCTCTCCTTCCTTAACCAGTTCACTACTTGAGGTGTTGTTCAGACATCAGAGGTGCTGCTTTTTATAGTTTATTCTGCCATACATGAACCACCAATGGGCAGGCATAGTAAGTTACCCAAGATTTTTGTGCAACATCCCATGCAACCTATATTTAATGGGTGCAGATGCTTTATTCAGGTTTTTTGCAACTGTAGTGAACATCTCGGGTTGTACTAGACTGATCTACATTGTGCAAACATAAATAAATAAATAAATAAATATGATGTATTCTCATGAGGGGAATGAAATCTAATGCACTTGACGAAGGAAAGCTGCTCACTATGTCTCTTTGAATATAATCCAATTAGAATCTTTTGTTGTTTGCCAAAAAGTATTTTGAAACAGAATAATTGAAAGTGAAAGTGAATACAGTGACAGAAATAACCCTTATTAGCCAGCACCATGGTGCAGATGGATAAAGCCCTGGCTGCGGCCCCAGAGTTCAGAGTTCATTTCACATCTTGGGCATCTGAGTCACTGGCAGGAGAGAATGAGTTGCACCTATCCTTGGGGAGGGGCTTTGCCTGCTGCTTCTCCAGTGAAAGGGATGGTGGTTCCAGCCACAGAAAAGCAGGGATTGGTGCAGGGAGGGGAATGTACTGTCACTGTGCAGTACAGTGACAGTAGCTTCCTGCCCCTCATATGAAATAGCACACATGCATAGACTGTCCTTGTGGTGGTGCAGTTGTGGATGTAACCATGAGAAAGAGGGTTTAGGGCCTTACTACAAGAAATGCTCTCATTGCCAGGATGTTGGCGAAAGCACACACATCCCAAGCGTTTGCCCAGATGATGGTTCTGTCTACAAGCTCCAGGCCTGGTGGATCACTGTAGAGTTGTTCACTGCCAGGGAGTGAAAGGACTCGTGTACAACTGAGAAGGCTTGATAGTCAGCAGGTAGAGGGGAGAAAAAATATGCAAAAAATAAATAAATAACCATTACTAATCAAAGAACATTCTCTTCGGTGCACTTAACTTAGCTTGTTATTTTGAAACCTGAAACAGACAGTATTATGGGTAAACATTTAACATAAACTGCATGGAAAATCCTCTGATATTCTGGAGTACAACACTTAGTACAATCAGTATTGCAGTTAACTCAATGTATCCTTTTCACACACCATCAACATCAGGATCAGAAGAATACCTAGTTAATATAATAAATCAGAATCACCGGTTAGTGCAAAGGAGATAAGCAAGTAAAGACTGCAACTTGTATGACAACACTAACGTGACTTCTCAATCAGCTAACAGAAGTTCATCACCTGCATAATACTGAAAATGTTAAATTTTTCACCAAGTGGTATTTTCTGAGAA
This sequence comes from Protopterus annectens, assembly GCF_019279795.1. Classification (NCBI taxonomy): domain Eukaryota; kingdom Metazoa; phylum Chordata; order Ceratodontiformes; family Protopteridae; genus Protopterus; species Protopterus annectens. Next base: position 1,351,911,633 of record NC_056735.1, on the reverse strand, counting down.
TTTTTGCATACAAAAAAAATTCAGCACTCATTTACTTCAGGAATAGTTTGAGATACTACACTTGCTGAGAAGGTATGAAGGACACTGTGAAGGCTGCCAGCCTAGCCAGATAGAATTGTGCAGATATTTCTATAATTTTTAATATGAATGTTGAATTACAGACTTGTTTTCTTACTTGAAAGAAAATACTGTGAAATGTTGAAACATAAGCTTGTTTTCTTAAATGAAAGAATATGCTGTGAAATGTTGAACTTAAAACAATGTAGCAACATTGCCCTGTGTTGTAAAGAAAGCTAAGTCAAGCATTTCTTGTCTGTTCTTTAAAGTTAGAATTTGGAGTTGATGAGTCTGGAATGAAGCATCCTGCCTATTGTTTTAACCAAAGGAATAATTACTAGAGTTTACATGTGGAATGTCTTTTATGGCTGCAGGTTCCTGCAGGTACAAGATAACAAAACTGTAGTATCTGTTAGCCTGGGAACACCAGAAAAGTGTGAAATGACGTAATGTGAATCAGGACTGAAAATAGCAATTTAAACAGAGAGAATCAGAAGGCATTAAGCATTTTTGTCTTGACCATCTAACTTACCGCACTGTCTTGCTCATATGTAAGTTATCTTAGACGTGTGTTTTCTTTTAGAAATAGTTAGGAACTAGAAAGATTAGACTAAGTGTTTTTCTGTGATGTCAGAACTGTACTACTGAATTATTTTAAGTATTTCTGTGTGATCTCCGAACTCTTGACTGACACTGTGTAGTAGAAAGTATTGTCTTGTGTTTTTAATTATTTATTATTAAATATTTTAAAACCTTTTAACTGTGGCTGGTTTGTGTATAGATAACAACAACCTCTCATCTGCACTCTTTATTGACCTCTCCAAAGCTTTCGACATGGTTAACCATGCACTTCTGATCAACATTCTTGAATCCTTCTCTCTTGACTCTTTAGCTATTAAATGGTTCAGGTCCTACCTAACCAATAGACAACAAGCAGTTCTCTGGGAAAATAATATATCATCCCTTCTACCTGTTACACTGGGAGTCCCTCAGGGCTCCATTCTAGGCCCACTTCTTTTTTCTCTTTTTATTAACGACCTGCATGTAGGAATCCCACAGGCCACATGCATTCAATATGCAGATGATTCAACATTAATTTGCTCAGCAACCTCACCATCTGCACTACATTCCCTGACTCAGAATGTATTTAACACAGTAGAAACATGGTTCACAAAACGTTGTCTCCTTAATGCGAAAAAAAACAAGCTCCTTCTCTTTACACCCTCTAATAAGTCTACCCCAATTGATCTCTCTGTCATTTCCAATAATAGCACAATCATACACCCTGACTCTACAACTAAACTATTAGGAATTACTATTGATAACAACCTTACATTTGATAGTCACATAAATAACACCATTAAAAATGTCAACAGGAAAATTGGCTCCTTATATCGAATCAAAACTTTCTTAACTCCAACAGCTAAAACCAAAATTGCTCATTCCCATTTAATTTCTACTCTTCTTTATGCTTCTCCCATATACACCAACCTCAAAAAGAATAACCTTGTCAAACTACAGCATGCCTATAACAGCATCGCCAGATTTTCCACTGGTAACCCCTTTCGAACTCACCACTGTCTAAATCTAAAGCAGCTGGGCTGGCTTGAACTTCAAAACCTTCTGAAAATCTCCCAACTAACCATGACCCACAAGATATTTTATCAACCTAATAGCACTCCTATACTATCCAATCTCATAATCCCTTATAAAAACCTAAACTCACTGCGCTCCTCTAACAAGCTTCTAGCTAGTATAACCAAAACTAATAACTTGGCTGGAGATTCCCTGTTTTCTAACACAGTGGGAAAAGACTGGAACCTCCTTCCAAATGAACTAACAACACTTTCTTCTTTGCCTCTCTTTAAACAAAGACTAAAAACATACTTTAAAACTCACTGGTTATGTCCATGTTGTAAACCTGACTAACCTTTCCCTCTACTATGGTTACTTCTACACCCTACCAATTTTTCACACATATTTCTTTAATTTCTCTGATGAAGAACTGAACTGCTGACCACAATGAAACAATTTGGTAGATTCATCCTGCTTATTGTTAGAACAACCTAGTACATAATAACACTATGTCACTTTTATTGTGTAATAGAATTCATCTCACCATTCTTAATGATTTCTATACTAGTGTAAATATCTTTTTTGATCACTTTTTTATTATTATTACTGATTTTTGTATACTTATTTGAACTACTTTCATTTACGATGTTTCAACTATGTTTACCATCCTTGTTGCTGTATTTTAAGTAATGATCTAACTATTAATGTTGGAGCTTTTCTCCCCGGGCCTCTACTGAAAATGGAAATATATCCAGCTAGACTAGCCCGGTCAACAAATGTAAAATAAAAATAAAAATGTAAAATAAAATAAAATAAATAAGTTAAGCTCTAAGACTACATTGCATGTGTATAAGCATCCTGTACCAAGTCACTGTAATAAGCCTTGACTGTTTGGTCATACTACCAATTGGATAATAATATTGCACAGTAATAATTGGACCCCTGTTAAGGGCCTTTGAGTAGCTGATAAATATTAGCTGGGTGGTGGTAGGGATTTCTACCATATAGTCTGGGTAAAAGGAGCATGACTGGAGAACCTGTGCCAGCCTTCCCCAGAAGTGTCTGTGTGGTTGTATAAACTCTTATCTTAAAGTGTGTGTGTGTCAGCTACTTGGACAGGGACACAAAGCACTGGTTGGACAGAGAGGGTGCTGGGGATTCTAGCTTGCCCAGCTGGTTGAGATCTGGACCCTATAGCTGTGCCAGTGGGGAGTCTTATTGGGGACCTGGAGAGCAAGGGAGCGACCAGCCCCAGACTGACTGTGATCTCTGTGTGCTCTTAAGGGAAATTGCACTTTACTGTGTGTATTTGTTATCCTTTCCTCATATATGAGACACCCTCTCTGGTGTTAGTGGTGAGGATTGAGGCTCCTTGATTGCTGGGCCAGGGCATGGGCATCACATTTGTGGTGGCAGTGATTGGGATATCCTCACATTTCTGTTTGGCAGCGGTGGGATATCCACATAACATATTAATTAGTTGGCAAATACTAATTGGCTTGTAGTGGTGTGGGTAGAGTGAATCCATGTAGCTTGTGTACAGTGAGCTTTGAATGTGGTTTGTACTCTAAAACAGCCACACAGTGAATACTCAGTTCAGATCACAATTATTTTATTTCTTTTGTTAGCTTAGTTAGTCAGGGTGAGCAGGCAGCATGTCAGCAGAGGAGTATGGAAAGCTGACAAGGAGCCACCTGGCTGAGATGTGCCAGGCTAGGTGACTGGTGCAATGAAACCTGACTAAGGCAGACCTGATTGCAGCCTTGGTTACAGCTGCATCAGAAAACAGCAACCAGGAGGACAATCAGACTGGCAGTGGAGATATAATACCCTCAGAGAATGGACAGTTCAACCTTTCTGCAGTGGACTTAAAAATCCAGCTGGAGCTAAAGAGACTTGAGTTAGAGGCCATGCATGTGGAATTAGAAGCAGCTGAGAGACTGGGGTGTCTAGAGAGTGAGGAGAACGAGAAATTGCTACGTGTAGAATCTGAGGCAAAAGAGAGGCAGAGGCAGCATGAGAAGGATATGCTGACTCTTCGCCAGAGTCATGGAGGTAATGGGGAAGGGAGTAACTGGACCCCTGAACCACAAAAGGTCAGTAAATTTCTTCCGCAGTTTAAAGAGGGGGATAATTTTGATAGTTTCATATGTTTGAGAGGGTATGTAAACAGTATGAAGTTGACCAAGGGCTCTGGGTACGGTTCCTGACCCCCTTACTCCATGGTAAAGCTGTAACTGTATTATCTTAAATGTCTGACGCATGTTTTGATTATACTGCTGTGAAAAATTGTCTATTAGAGTTTTTTAAGCTAACACCTGAAACATATAGGAAAAGGTTTTGTGAGCATAGATGCAAGGCAGATGAAAGTGTGTGTGAATATGTTGCTGAATTGAGCACTTGTTTCCATAGGTGGGTGAGTGGATCTCAGGTCACCACTTTTGAAGGGCTGGCAGACCTTTTGGTGAGGGAACAAGCCCTTAGCACTTTGCCTGTGGACATGAGGATCTGGTTAGCTGGTAGACAATGTGCTACTTCAGGTGAGTTGGGGAAGAAGGGAGACCTATACTTGGCAAGCAGGGCAGCCCTGCACAGGAAGGGGAGCCCCAGTACTGCTCATGGGTCTAAAGGAACCCATGGTGGGCAGCACAGACTACCACAACAGAATCTGCCAATAGCAAGGGAAGCCACTAATCCAGGTACACATCCAGGAGCTAAGGTTAAATGTTTTGAATGCAACCAGTGGGGCCATGTGGCATACAGGTGTCCATGGAGGCAAGGTGGGGAACCAAAGGTGAGGGAGCCAGTAAGTGGGAAAGACAAAATGCCAATAGTAGGTTGTCTTGAGACAACAGGGGTACCGAACCACCATCCTGCAGATGTCCTGATAGGGAAGGATTTGGATGAGGCAGTACCATGTGCTTATGCAGTTACACTCAGTGAGTCTAGGAGACAAGTATGTGGGTCTGGTAGCCTGGGGGGACCCAGACAGACTGCATACTTGCAGCCAGGACTGCTGAGCTGGTTACTTCAGGGAGGGAGCTACTTTGTAGCAGTGAGACTGAAGGTGAGCCAAAGCTGCTTGTGGGTACTGATGGTCCCTTGGACAAAGTGACTGCAAAGGTAGAGGTAAGTAGTAGTACCCAGGCTGACAGTGAGGCACCACTGTCAGAGGATGCCAGACTTCCTGTGGGAGGGGAGCTGGGAAGGGTTACAAGGAGAGAGTTGAGACAGGCTCAGCTCTCAGATCCTACATTGCAAGGCCTGAGGCAGGTAGCTAGGGAGGCACCTGATTCTCAAGGAAAGGGGGAGTCTGTATACTGGGACAAAGGGTTACTATACAGAGAGTGGACCTCTGAGGGAGGGCTAGAAGGTGAGAGAGTACAGCAGTTGCTAGTGCCTAGAGCCTACCATCTGGCGCTTCTAGCCATAGCCCACGATATTCCCTTTGCAGGTCATATGGGCATAAAACGTACAAAGAGGCATATTATGCAAAACTTATATTGGCAGGGAATTTCCAGAGATGTAACAGGGTACTGCAGGACCTGTGAGCAGTGCCAAAAGCTAGGCAAGGCAGGAGACAAGGTGAGAGCTCCTTTGATGCCTTTGCCTGTGATTGAGGAGCCATTTCAGAGGGTAGCTATGGATATTGTGGGTCCTCTGAGTACCCCAAGTTCCACAGGGAAAACATATATCCTAGTGGTAGTGGATTATGCTACACAATACCCTGAGGCAGTAGCTTTGTCCTTCATTGAGGCAGAGAAGGTGGCAAATGCTTTGTTAGAGATTTTCAGCAGGGTAGGTTTCCCAAAAGAAATACTGACTGACCGAGGTGCCAACTTCATGTCAGGCCTGCTGGCTTGTCTGCGGAAGTCCTATGGGGTGAAGCACATGAAGACCTCCCCTACCATCCCCAGATTAATGGACTTGTTGAGAGGTTAAAGTCTACAATCAAGACCATGCTACTGGCATTTGCAGATCAGTTTAAGAGGAAGTGGGATAAATATTTGCCCCATCTGTTGTTTGCTTACAGAGAAGTCCCCCAGGAATCCACAGGTTTTTCACCCTTTGAGTTGCTGTATGGGCATAGGGTGAGGGGACCTCTAGATTTAATTCAAGATGAGTGGGAAGGTGAGTGCGAGTCTCACAAGGAGTCTGTTGTAGCATACGTCCTAAACCTCAGGACAAGGCTCAGGGAACTCTTGGGCTTGGCCCAGGAGAACCTGGCAGAAGCCCAATAACAGAAAAAGGTGTGGTATGACAGGAATGCTCGAGCTAGAGAGTATGCTGTGGGGCAGCAGGTAATGGTTCTCATTCCTGTCAGACACAGCAAGCTGCAAGCAGCTTGGGAGGGTCCCTACAATGTGGTAAGAAAGGTAAGTGATGTTAACTACAGGGTGGAACTGCTAGGCAGAAGGGAGGGGCACAAATTGTACCATGTTATCATGATGAAACCTTACCATGATAGGGAGGCCCTTGTGCTGAGTATTTGCAGTGGATTGCAGGAAGAATCTGAGGGAGATTTGGGGACTGATCTCCTCAGTGAGGCTTGGGATGACACCTCAGAGGAAGGGGTATCAATGTTCCAGCAGCTATCTCCTACCCATGTTTGACAAATCTGAGCAGTGTTGCAGGAATTTGGGGAGATATTCACTGGGAAACCAGGGTGCACCCACATGGTGCAGCACCAGGTGGATAAAGGACCCCAAAGGCCTATTAGGCTGGCCCCTTATAGAGTGCCTGAGAGAGTCAAACAGATTCTGAGGGAGGAGATATACAGGAGATGTTGGAACTAGGGGTGATTCAAGAGTCCAACAGTCCCTGGGCCTCCCCAGTGGTGCTGGTGCCAAAGAAGGATGGCAGCACCAGGTTCTGTGTGGACTACAGGAAATTAAATAGTCACACAGAGGCGGATGCTTACCCCATGCCTAGGACAGATGAGGCCCTAGAGCAGGTGGGTAGGGCTAAGTATCTTACAACCATTGATCTTACCAAGTGTTACTGGCAGGTGCCCTTGACTCCCAGTGCTAGAGAGAAGTCAGCCTTTGTGACTCCTTTTGGCTTGTATGAGTTCATAAAGATGCCCTTTGGGATGAAGAATGCCCCAGCGACTTTCCAGAGGCTGGAAGATCATATCCTAGTAGGAGCAGGAGGGTTTGCCCTTGCTTACCTAGATGATATTGCCATCTACAGCCATTCCTGGCCAGAGCACCTTCAGCATGTCAGGGAGGTGCTGGGCAGACTACAGAAGGCAGGGTTGACCATCAAGCTGAGCAAATGTCAGGTGGGTATGGCGGAGGTCTTCTACCTAGGACATAAAGTGGGGAGTGGTAAGGTAAGACCAGAACCTGCCAAAGTGGAAGCCATTCAGGCATGGCCTACAACTGTTACTAAAAAGCAGGTGAGGGCATTTTTAGGGACAGCAGGGTACTACAGAAAGTTTGCCCCCAGTTATAATACCATAGCTGCTCCCTTCACAGACCTGACAAGGAAGAACAGACCAGATAAGGTAGTGTGGACCCCAGCATGTGAGCAGGCATTCCAGAAGCTTAAAGAAGCTTTGGGAGGACCCCCTGTTTTAGCCAGTCCAGATTACAGCAAAGAATTTGTTGTGCAGGTAAATGCTTCCAACCATGGGGTGGGGGCTATACTTAGCCAGATTTCTTCAGAGGGAGAAGAGCACCCAGTAGTTTATCTCAGTCATAGGCTCCAACCCAGGGAGGAATGCTATGCAGCTGTAGAAAAGGAATATCTAGCCATAGTGTAGGCACTGCAGAAACTTCAGCCTTATCTGTATGGAAGGAAATTCACTGTTATGACTGAACACAACCCCCTAATATGGTTAAACAGAGCCAGCCAGCAAAATGCCAAGTTGCTAAGATGGAGCCTAGGGTTGCAAGTATATGATATGTCATTGCAGCACCACAGTGGGAGTAGCAATGCCAATGCAGATGGGCTCTCAAGACAAGAAATGGGGTAAGGTACACTCAGATAGACCTAACCCTCTCAAGCAGCATTTCTCAAAGGTCACTTGAAAAACTAGCTTGAGTTCTCGGGGGGGGGGGGGCAGTGAAGGCTGCCAGCCTAGCCAGATAGAATTGTGCATTTGTAAATATGAATGTTGAAATGTTGAATACATGCTTGTTTTCTTAAATGAAAGAATATGCTGTGAAATGTTGAACTTAAAACAATGTAGCAACATTGCCCACTACTGTAAAGAAAGCTAAGTCAAGCATTTCTTATCTGTCCTTTGAAGTTAGAATTTGGAGTCGATGAGTCTGGAGTGAAGCATCCTGCCTATTGTTTTAACTTAAGGAATAATTACTAGAGTTTACATGTGGAATGTCTTTTATGGCTGTAGTTTCCTGCAGGTGCAAGATAACAAGACTGTAGTATCTGTGTGAAATGATGTAATGGGAATCAGGACTGAAAATAGCAATTTAAACAGAGAGAATCAGAAGGCATTAAGCATTTTTGTCTTGACCATCCAACTCACAACACTGTCTTGCTCACGTGTAAGCTATCTTAGACTTGTGATTTCTAACTTAGACTTGTGTTTTCTTTAGAAATAGTTAGGAACTAGAAATATTAGACTAAGTGTTGTTCTGTGATGTCAGAACTGTTCTAAAAGTTTTTTGGCTTTTCCTGGTTAGGAGTTGCTACAGCGGAACTCCAGTCCGCTTATGATTGGCAGTGGATTTTTACGGTGACAAGTTGCCAGCCCGATGCCCATCCTTCAAAGACGGCACACCCATTCACGCTCGCACCTACCTGTATCTCTTTAGCATCACTCGACTGCGGGGAGGACATGCAGACTCCACACAGAAGGCACTCCAGCCGAGAATTGAACGGGAGAACCTCTTGCTGTGAGGCGACAATGCTAACTGCTGCACCACCGCGGACTATACTACTGAATTATTTTAAGTATTTCTATGTGATCTCTGAACTCTTGACTGGCACTGTGTAGTAGAAAGTATTGTCTTGTGGTTTTAATTATTTATTATTAAATATTTTAAAACCTTTTAGCTGTGGCTGGTTTGTGTAGAGATAAGTTAAGCTCTAAGAGTACATTGCATGTGTATAAGGATCCTGTACCAAGTTACACTAATAAGCCTTGACTGTTTGGTCATACTACCAATTGGATAATAATATTGCACAGTAATAATTGGACCCCTGTTAAGGGCCTTTGAGTAGCTGATAAATATTAGCTGGGTGGTGGCAGGGATTTCTACTGTATAGTCTGGGTAAAAGGGCACAGCTGGAGAACCTGTGCCAGCCCTCCCCAGAAGTGTCTGTGTGGTTGTGTAATTTCTTATCTCAAAGTGTGTGTGTGTCAGCTACATGGGCAGGGACATGAAGCACTGGTTGGACAGAGAGGGTGCTGGAGATTTTAGCTTGCCCAGCTGGCTGAGATCTGGACCCTATAGCTGTGCCAGTGGGGAGTCTTATTGGGGACCTGGAGAGCAAGGGAGCGACCAGCCCTGGACTGACTGTGATCTCTGTGTGCTCTTAAGGGAAATTGCACTTTACTGTGTGTATTTGTTATCCTTTCCTCATATATGAGACACCCTCTCTGGTGTTAGTGGTGAGGATTGAGGCTCCTTGATTGCTGGGCCAGGGCACGGGCATCACAGACACCCAACATTTCAATTCATGGTTCGGGTAAACATTTGTTTCATTTTTTTCAGGAACAGTTTATCTGAAAAAAAGTGACAGTTGTTATAGTAATAATTATGTTTACAAGTTTTATGGTAGGCACAAGTAACTCTGTAATGTTAGAGAATATGGCTCAAGGTGCCTCATGTATAGCACATTAAGTATGGCAACACATGTGGTAATAAAAGTTGTAAAAAGCAAAGGAAAGTGATCCAGTCTCATTTCACCCTCAGCTGACAATGCTGAATTTCAACATACTAAATCTTAAACCATAGACATGCACACTTACAACACCAATAACTTACTCTTTCCAGTACTTAAAATCTACTTACTTAACCTCTTAACAGAAACTGGACAATGTACAATCAAACTAGGTGGGGGGCTATGTCCCCCCCAAACATATATACTAACTCCTGGATCATACTACAGTGGGGAAAAGGGCATATACCTTTAACGTGCCTTAAAATACTCTACACACTGCCACTACTGCTGGGAACACACAAAACATTCGCAAAATTACTTTACATACGTCCCATAAAAACGTAAAGAGACAAACCCCCATTTAGAAACACTACAACCTTGCTTACTATATGACTGTCAGTATTCTGACAGTCAGCAGTGTAAGTTACAGTAATTCTTTTTATCACAAGCAAGTCACAGGTGAAGGGAAACCCTTAACAAGTCTATATCTTAAATGCCGGTGAAATGAGAGTCAGTCAAATGAGTTGTCAGTCATTTGAAATTTAGGTCATTTGGATGTCGGTCAAATGGGAGTTAGTCAAATGAATTTTAGGTCAAGTGAAGTAGACCCATATATATATATATATATATATATATATATATATATATATATATATATATATATATATATATACACACACACACATATACATATACGTATACATACATCTTTCTGAAGAAACCCGCCAATGTGCTGTGCATTGCCCTTCCAACCTTAATGTATGTTTATGTATCCATATGCTGGTTGTGTGTGTGTGGGGATCTCTGTGCTTTGATTTAATTCTTCTGGTAGTTGACAGGATCATCTTTTCTGTCAAGTCTGGAGCACAGTGCATAACATTATTTTATTTTTTTAAATATATTTTTTAACTTTATAAGTTAGGTAGCTGGACTGGTCCCAGAACCTTTTTCAGCCATAATCTGATTCAGAACCAGAAATGGTGCAAAACAATAAAGTTATAAAGCCCAAACTGATTTACAAATCAAGTATGGTAGGTAAATAGAAGTATATCCTAGAGATGCAGAAATGAGTATACGGAATATATATAGTAACATACTTACATTACTGACAAGTAATTCATATAAATATGCTTCAGGATATGCTCTGTTATACTGCTACTTGCCCATATTTGCCCCTAATTTTTTTAATGCAGGTTTCAAATCTAGTAGCTGAATCTGTGTCTCATGCTTTCATTAGAACTTCTTGCAAAATATTCGTAAAACATGAAATGTCCAGAAAGGATTTAAACCTTAGAACTTTGCAAAACTGTGGGATCATAGGAAGTACAAGACAACGGAGTCACAAAACTATACTTTGCTAATACCCACCATCTTACTGTACCCCACCCCCATAAGGGCAAATGCAGGTCCTTAAGTAAATGTATTCAGTTATCCAGGTTACATTTGTAGGATGCTATGGTGTCACTTTAAGATGCAGGAGAAGTTTGATCCAGAGGTGGGGTAGGCATTGGGTAATACATTTCTCTCTCTACAGCATTTTTTCTTTATGTGCCGGTGGTAGAAATTTAAGTGGAACTATTTGACTTGCAAAGATAAAGTAGATCAAAGAGACTTGGACTGCGTGCCTTTGTTCTGTAAATGTAAAGACAATGAGAGTAGTAAGGTACCACTCAACATTCATTGTCTTCATTTTTGATGTGTGGGATTAAAACCAGCTTGACATAAAACAAATTCACTTCAGATCTGTTACATGCTACGAAATGCAGTTTAGTTAATACAGTTCATATTTACATATTATAAATGAGTTCCATTTCTAATAAGTTAACATTAGTGTAAATATTTTGCAAAGTATATTAATTCTGATGTCTGGCAATTTAAAGGTTTATTGACACAGAGAAGTTTTGTTTAAATAAATCTGTGTTTAAATGTAGTATGTATACAAGCAAAAATGTTGCAGTTCATGGGGTACGCTGATTACATTTCACAACTTGCAAAAAGATAAGGTTGTTGTGTATATCTGACAACTGTTTTGATTGGGTTTTATACTCCAACACGTGCAGCAACCGTCACAAAACAGTACTGAAAGTGTTTTAACACTTTAAAAGCTGTCAGATACATCATACTGGCATATGCAGAAAAAAATATAGAGTAAAGTGTCTGACTGCCCTAAAGCTGTTCATTGACCGGAGAGGCACTTTGCTTCTGCCCACTGATTGTGTGATAACGCTGAGTTTGTTTACAGCTTTCAAAGCTATACGTCAGATGTTCTTCATTTTTCACTGTTGCAGTCATCACCTGTGGGGGTTATCCCTGCTGTGGTAGCCCTCGGCTGGCCCAAATACCAGAGTCGGTGTTTTTCTACATTGGCTGCAGTCGCCTGTAGTCTGACATCAGGTCGTCAGTGCTATAAAGCAAGGCAGCCGATGTCATTACATCAGTCTTTCTTGCTGTGGAGCCCGGAGCAGAAGCAGTTCACACAAGTGCTGGTCGGTCGCTACCAGAGTTTGAATTTCAGCTGAAAATGTCTAAAGCTTTTTCTTGCACTAACCTATGTCCAAAAAAGTTAACAATTGTCTCGCCTATGAAAAGCAGATCCCACACCAAGACTTCCATTCTTATTGCGTCACTTGTTTAAGCCCAGACCACGACGTCCCCCATTGCCGGTTCTGTGCCCTCTTTAATGCAAGAACCATTCACCATAGAGCTCTTATTGTAGACAGTTATTTTCATGTTCCATCTTCGCATTCCGATATGATGTCCATCAGACAACAATCCATGAACATTTCAAAAAAACGCAGAGATAAAGATAGAGACAGACCACACAAGGCTAAGCCTTCCAACGATGCTGCAGCTCAGCAGGTCGTCAGTTCTCCAGAATTCACTGAGGCGCTTTCGCAGCCCCTGATGCCCTTTTCAGTATCTACGCAGACCTCTACTGGGACCCTTTCGGAGTCTGGTATGCCGCAGAAATCTTCTTCATCTTCTGAGCCTTTGGCTGTCTCTGTCTAGGTTGGGTCCGGAGCCATGATGCAGGCACCGACTTCTGAGGAGACCTTTTGCACTACCGAATCTAGACAAAAAAACGACATCTCATCTGACTACCATTTTTCTTAGACCGATGGATTCTCTCAGGCCTAGAAGCCAGGCCACACCTAGAAAATATGCTTCTAGCCACCATCTTGATCCTGCTCCACCACCCCAAGCACAAATGCTTAAAATGGCGGAGGATCTCATCTCCCTTATCCAGTGTAGTCAGGCCACAACTTCTAAAAGGAAAAGGCACCCTTCTCCAGACATTATGACAGAACAAGATTCTGAGGAATCTGACTATTCAGATTTTGAAGAGGAACAGCAACCTCTGACTGCTTATGAGTATTCAGATGCAGAGGAATCCATCCCTTCTGTCTCCCTTCCAGAGGACCTTTCCTTTGGGGAAACCCTTCACATCCGCAGGGAACATTTCCAGTGGGAATCTCAGGATTTCCCCCAGTCTAAGTAAAGACTTAGAGAGTTTCTGGATCTGTCCCAGCACAGACCTCTGGCCATCCCCCCTATTTTAGAAGTGGTGGATGATGTTTTCCGTGAATCCAGCTTAGCCCCTGACGCCCTCCCACCTGCTCCCAGTAAACCTGATGGGTATTACAGAGTACCGGATTCTCACAAATACCTGTACAGAAATCCTGCTGCAGACCCAGAGGTCATTACACAGGGACCTAAAGGAGCTAAGACTAGTTCTGCCAAGAATCCTATTCCTTCTGACAAGGACTCCAGAGCTCTGGACAGATGGGGTAAAAAGGTATACAACTCTGCAACCTTAGCTATCAGAGCACTCGGTTGTCAGTTTCTTATGTTAAAATATCAGCAACACACTTTGGAACTATTAAAACAAAAGATTTCTACCTTTCCTGACTGTGCCAATTCAAAAGAGTTAACAGATTTACTGCACTCTGCTTGTCAAGTGGCCAAACACTCATTGCACTGTGAATATGACACCCTAGAAGCATCGAGCAGGGCAGAAGTGATAGGATCTGTCATTAGGAGACATGCATGGCTGAAGGAACAACCTCTCCCTGATCATGTCAAGTCTAAACTTTTTCATGCATCCCTGGATAAGGAGCACTTGTTTGGAGGAAAAGCAGAGGTGGTGCTTAAAAAGATGAAAGACAATGCAAAATCTGTGCAGACAGTAAAATATTTCTTTCAGGTTAAACCTCCCAGGTTCAGCAGGGACTTTCTCTGTAAGCATTGGTCCTTCCCTGCACCTAGCAGACAGGGCCAAAGTAAGCCCTGCAGAGACAGACCATCCAGGTCCCTATCCCAGGACCAGCAGAGAAGCAGTGGACCACTTCCGCCCCAGAGGCAGGGAGTTCTAAGCCTCCCTTCTATGGCAAAAATTCACAATGACTCCCCCTCCCCCTCTGCCCTCTCTTCACTCACCAAAAACTAGGAGGAAGGCTCTCCCTCTTCATAGAAAATTGGCTTTCTGTAACAAAGGACCAATGAGTCTTAAAGATAATTTTTCAGGGATACAAATTCTCTTTCAGCAAACTCCCAATTCCAAGAGGGTACCCATAATTACTTCCAAGTTAGTGGGCAGAGGCATTGAAACAGGTCCAAACTCTCATATCCCATGGGGGCAGTAGAACCTGTCCCTCCAGAACAAGCAGGCAATGGCTTTTATTCCAGACTATTCGTTGTTCCCAGAAAAGAGGGTAGTTGGTGCCCCATCCTGGATCCATCCATTCTGAACACCTTTCTGGTGGTCCCCAGATTCAAAATGCTCACTTTGCAGCATCTGCTGCCTATGCTAACAAAAAATGCATGGATAGTGACCCTAGACCTAAAAGATGCCTAGCTCCACATCCCCATAAGGGTGTCCTGCAGGAAATTCCTGTGCTTCAGAGCAGGATCACCACACTTTCAGTTCTCTGTGCGCTGCCCTTTGGCTTATCTACTGCACCCAGAATATTCACCAAATGCTTAGACCCGACAGTAGCATTTTGCAGACAAAGAAATATTTAGATTTACCCTTACCTGGATGATTGCCTCATTAAGGCAGAGTGCAAAGAAAAGCTGCTCCAGGATCTTTCTCTGTGTCAAATCCCTCCTAACTTCCCTTGGGTTCACCATCAATGAGAGAAAATCAAAGCAAACCACCAGGAAGATAATTTTCTTGGGAGCTCTGCTAGACACAGAATCCCAAATGACCTTCCTATCCCCAGAAAAGCAGAGCTTCTTTCCTCTCTACCTTACCCAGCTGGCTTTCAGAAGTCACCTCACTGCGAGGAAGTTCCTGCAAGCCCTGTGATACATGGCATCTTGCATCCTTCTAATTCCTCTGGCCATGCTTCACATGAGAAAACTTCAGTGGTACCTAAAGAACCTTTGGTGCCACCACACTCAGTCTCTAGAGACCTGTCTCCCTCTGATCCCATGTATAAAGGCTGAGCATCTCTGGTGGGCAGAGACCTGTGCCAAGAACAAGGGTCTTCCCTTCATTCTCCGCTCTACCGGCCATACCATCACCACCGACACCTCAGACATTGCTTGGGGTGCTCACCTAGCAGCCAGGTGCACCCAAGGTCCTTGGGATGCCCAGCACTTTCACTTACACATCAACCAGAAAGAAATGATGGCAGTACAAAAGGTTCGGACATCCTTCAAACCCCATCTCAAGCCAGAGGTCCTCCTCATAAAAACAGACAGCACCACAGTAATTTGGTATATCAACAAATGGGGGGGACCCATTCTTACCCTCTGTGCAGACTACCCATGAACCTCTGGCTGACAGCCACCTCCATGGGTCTACACCTAATTGCCCAATACCTACCAGGGGTCAACAACACCCTGGCAGACCACCTAAGCAGAAACTTACTGGACCCCCATGAATGGCAGCTCCACAGGTAAATCTTTCTGCAAATCATTCAGGAGTGGGGGACTCCGGATGTGGATCTCTTTGCTTCGCACCTCAACCACCAGCTGCAAAAGTTCTGTACCAGGGAGTATCACCTCCTAGTGTGGAAAGTGGATGCCTTGACCTTCCCCTGGAACTCCCTGTTTGTGTACGCATTCCCTCCTCTGCCTCTGATTCCCAAGGTACTGATCAAAGTAAGGGAGGAGAGCCCAAAGGCCATCCTCATTGCTCCAGATTGGCCCAGGCAGCATTGGTACCCCTTACTGCGCAGCCTGACCTTACAACCCCCCAAGCAGCTTCCCGACCCAGGTGAGGGGTGAGATACTGCACCCAAACTTACAGACTCTCCATCTTTCAGCACGGCTTATACCTTAAAAGCTGACAAAGAGTCCCTGTTAAGCAAACAGGTCCTAGACATTATCACAGAGGCCAGAAGGCTCAGCACCAGAAATTCTTATGCAGGGAAATGGAAAAGAGTCTGCTCCTGGAGCCAGTGCAGAGGGGCCAGTACCTCATATCCTTCCATCCCTCCTATCTTGGATTACCTAGCCGAGTTGCTCTAAAGTGGCCTCTCCTTCTCTTCTATTAAAATCCATGCCTCAGCCATTTCAGCCTATTACGATTCAGACCTACCCCTCTTCTCTCATCCTTTGATTAAACTATTCCTCAGAGGGCTTCTGATATCAGACCTCCCAGAAGGCCTCCCACGCCAGCCTGGGACCTGAATTATGTTTTAGATAAACTAACCTTACCTTCTTTTGAACCTGCTGCTTCAACAGAATTGAAATACCTCTCATGGAAGACTCAGCTAGAAGGGTTTCAGAACTTCAGACACTCATGGCTGTTGAACCCTTCATCATTTACCACACAGACAGGGTCTCCCTGAGGACTAACCCCTCCTTTATGCCCAAGGTGGTATCTGATGTGACCCTCAACCAAGCCATACACCTACCCACCTTTTTTCCAACTCTCAAAACAAGGGGGAAAGAATTCTGCACTTGCTAGATGTGCAGAGTTCTTTCCCTCTTGTTTTGAGGGGGAAAGAATTCTACACTTGCTAGATGTGCACAGACAGCTCAGATACTATCAGAACCATACTAAACCCTTAAGAAAAAAGACCAGCTGCTTGTCAGCTTTGCCCCAGGGGCAGAGGGGAAGCCCATTTCCAAGCAAACCATTTCCAGATGGTATCACACTGCATCCATTTCTGCTACAGACTACATGGGACTCATTCCACTAGGGCAGCCTCCACTTTCACAGCCTTCCTCAGAGGAGTCCCCACCAGGGACATCTTGGAAGCTGCCACCTGGACCTCTGTCCATACCTTTACAAAGCATTAGCACCTACCTCTTTTTTTCTAAGTATAGGGCAGGGTTTGCCTCTGCAGTTATGAAGGGCTTGCTGACCCATGCCTACGGCTCTAACCTATCCTTCCACCCCTCTCCTCAGCTTTGGGAATCCTCCAACAGGTGATGACTGCAACAGTGAAACACGAAGAACATAGTACAGTTGTGTACACTTACCATAAATGTAGATGTTGAGTGTATTCACTGTTGCAGTCCTGGTTTCCCTTCCTCCACCCCCCTTATATCCTCTTCCCCTAGGGCAGGGGTCTGCAACCTTCACTATCAAAATAGCCATTTTTGGCCTCTCTCTCACCAAATAAAATTCATCAGGAGCCACAAAACTTATTTGACCCCTAAAATGAAGAAAACACAGTATAAAGTTTTATATATAGTTATTATACTAAATATAAAAGAACTAAGTTTAAAAGAGCATTTAAAATCTCCCTATTTTTGTTCCTTTGTTGGGATTGCTTGTTCGCTCTCAGTGTTTGTGTGTGTCTGTGTGTGTGTGTGTGTGTGTGTGTGTGTGTGTGTGTGTGTGTGTGTCATATCTCTCAACCTCTTAGAACAAGAAATCAGGACAAAGACATAAATAATGGGGCACAAAGGCCCAAAAATAGGGACACTTTTTAAATATTGCTCTTACAAACTTAGAAAGTTGATAGAATAACAGATTTTGTGTTAGCATGACTTTTCTGAAGGGTATGAAGTCTGAAACTTAAATGTCTATTTTTCTCTGACTTCAGCCCCCAATGATTTGCCAGAAAACCACAATTTTATGAGAAACAGACCAAAAATGTGAGACAAAAGTCAGGGCATTCTGTGAAAATCTGCACAGTTGAGAGGTAACTGTGTGTGTGTGTGTGTGTGTGTGTGTGTGTGTGTGTGTGTGTGTGTGTGTATGTGTGTGTTGTGCAGTAGAGTTGCCATTATTTTTCAAAGGTATAGGGAGCCACTGCAGAGGGGTGGAAGAGCCACATGTGGCTCCAGAACCGCAGGTTGCATTCCCCTGTCCTTGGGGGTAGGTAAGCTTCCCGACCACTTTACCTTATTTCCTTGTGCTTCTGACAGGTTAGGACAAGAAAAACTGATGTAATGCAGAAAAACATTGACTCTGGTATTCAGGCCGGCTGAGGGCTACCACAGCAGGGATAATCCCCACAGGTGATGACTGCAACAGTGAATACACTCGAACATCTACATTTATGGTAAGTGTACACAACTGTACTTTCTCACGTCTACACATTCTTCCTCTCTATAAGTTATGGTATATCATACTGGCTAAAGCTCCATCTTGACTCCATTTCTCAAACACGTTAACTGATCAGTTAAGAATGACTGGACTGTAATCATAGTATGTATAACCCATGTACTGTATGCATCACCTCACTTCAGTTTATGCTGTTATGTAGCTATAATAGTTTTGTGATGTGATGGTAGTGCAGTTTTTAATCAATATCTGGTGCTGGTGACTCATGATTATAGTTTTACCAGTGTGGAATTGTCTGCACAATGTGTATATATAAGTTACATTACCTATACTTCAGAATTGAGTGTTACAGCAAAGCAGAATTGTTTTAGAATTCAATGTATTTTTTTTCATAGTGCATTTTTATTTTGTTGTTGAGAGTTGTTTTTTCATATATATTTGCTGAAAATATGATTTCTAGCTCTTGAATAGCATATGTGAGAATTTTGTCTCCTGTATTAGTTTTAATTAAGTTAATAAAGCAATAATTTTGCAGGTACATAATTTCTGTTATGACCATCTATTTTCAAGCCTGTTGTCAGACTGCTCAAAGGCAATAGAAACTAAAATTCATTTGTGTTGTTAATGATGAAGAGCTAAGTGCTGTAGAACATTTGAAGAATTGCACTTGTAGTTCATGAAGCTTGTTTCTTGACTGTGTTACAGCATAAACAAGAGCTGTACAAATCTAGTTGAGGTAAAACCTGACAGTGTTGTGTGATCAGATAGTAGTAAGTGAAATTAAAAGTAGGAATACCAAGCATTGTGAATGTGAAACAGATGTTTCACTGTAGACTTTTTAAAACAGTGAAGTCTTAATGTAGAGAAAAGCATCCAGCTGTTTCACTCTACTTGTACTGAGCACATAGTATGTCTGACAACTGCTGCTGCAAATGTTAACATAATCACACTACCAAAGGAACTTCTAATAAATTCCACCTTTGGTTCCATAAGTACAAAAGAAACAATACCTTTAGTTAAAATCTATTGCACCGAGCACATAGTATGTGTGACAACTGCTGCTGCAAACATTAAAATAGTCACAATAAGAAAGGAACTTCTACAGCTGAATAACATCTTCAGTTGCATAAGTACAAAAGAAGCAATGCCTTCAGTTAAAATCTATGCAAGGCAGTTTTAAAGAATCAAACTAAGCTTAATTGTTTTCCCTCACTTATGGATCAGTGTGTTCTGTACTGTAGTGTTGAATCTGCTGGAGGGACACCCCAACCCACACCCACAGGCCTTTTGCTGCTGAAGCTAAATTAAAGGACAACAATGGGATATTCAAGCAGATTGTTCAACCTGCTGACTCTTTTAGTCCCTGTTAGTTGATACAGCCTCAAAAAATCAGAACCACAGTTTTAAAAAGTAATCCACTCAACTGTTTTACCTCTTAGACTTGCTACCTTTCCATACTGTTTTACTTTCACTTTGAAAACCAAGTTGAAAATCCTCTAGCTGGCTCTTAAATGATGATGTCACATCTACCAGAGCTCTTGCTGTAGTTACAGGGACGTTTCTTCCCCCAAAGTGACATAAGCACTGCCTGATTTGCATGCTCTGTAGAAGAGCCAGTGGACCTCCCACATTGTGATGTCAGAGCTTCCTTGCCCAGCCCACTCTTAACCTAATAAAAACTAGCTGGTGCTATGTGGAACTACTTTTTATTGTAAGTGTATCCTGTCGAGTGCATTCATTGGAGGGACTTTGGTAAGGTAAGTCTTAAGAGCCACTGTTTGTATGCATTCCTAGCCATGAAATTTAGGTTTCCAGAGTTTCTCAGTGCATAGTGATATAGTTTATGCTTTCTGTTTGTGAGGGTGCCTACCACATGCTTCAAAATTATATGCTGCTGACTTTTTATAGCTTAGCCTAGTTCTTTTGCATTTGTTTGGTGCTGCTGGGTTATATTGATGATTATTTGTTACTGCTGCTGCTCATTTCTGTTTTGTAGCTAATGTTGGCGTCTTCATTCTCAAATCGACATGTGTTTATGTCTGTGAATGCTGCCTTCTGGTTTCCGATGTCCCATGCAAGCAAGGGGCAAGGGTGTGTGTGTGTGTGTGTGTGTGTGTGTGTATGTATGCATGCAAGCAAGGGGAAAGTGTGTGTGTGTGTGTGTGTGTGTGTGTGTGCATGCAAGCAAGGGGAAAGTGTGTGTGTGTGTGTGTGTGTGTGTGTGTGTGTGTGTGTGTGTGTGTGTATGCATGCAAGCAAGGGGCAAGTGTGTGTGTGTGTGTGTGTGTGTGTGTGTGTGTGTATGCATGCAAGCAAGGGGCAAGTGTGTGTGTGTGTGTGTGTGTGTGTATGCATGCAAGCAAGGGGCAAGTGTGTGTGTGTGTGTGTGTGTGTGTGTGAATGCAAGCAAGGCAAGTGTGTGTGTGTGTGTGTGTGTGTGTGTGTGTGTGTGTGTGTGTGTGTGTGTGTGTGAATGCAAGCAAGGGGTGTGTGTGTGTGTGTGTGTGTGTGTGTGTGTGTGTGTGTGTGTGTGTGTGTGTGTGTGTGTGTGTGTGTGTGTGAATGCAAGCAAGAGGCAAGTGTGTGTGTGTGAATGCAAGCAAAAGGCAAGTGTGTATGTGAGAATGTGTGAATGCAAGCAAAAGGCAAGTGTGTGTGTGTGTGAATGTGTGAATGCAAGCAAAAGGCAAGTGTGTGTGTGTGTGTGTGAATGCAAGCAAAAGGCAAGTGTGTGTGTGTGTGTGTGTGTGTGTGTGTGTGTGTGTGTGTGTGTGTGTGTGTGTGTGTGTGTGTGTGTGTTTATAGTGTATCATTTGTTAGCTATTTAACCAAACAGGAAGGAAAAATAAGTGGGAGTTTGATGCTTTGCAAAGTAGTGATTATTCCCAGTGCTATGGAGCTTGGTCCTAAATTTGACAGGAGGAGTGCAACAAAAAAGTCTCTAACTGTTAGGAAGGAAAGGCTGATAAGAAAACAGTACATTAGTCTGGTCCTGCTGTGTGCTGCCAATCACATGCAGATAATGGATCAAATTACCCTTAGCTCTTTGACAGCTAGGAAAGGTAGGTATGAAGGGGGAGGGGAGATACCTTGAAGAACTAGATTTCAGCCTTCACAAAAGAAATCAAGTTAGCATTTCTAAGAAGAAAGAGCAATAAAATGCACTTTTTCAATTCTGTTCTGTAACATTTGCACTGCTTGTGTTTGAAGTAGTCATTGAAAAAGGATAACATTTTAACCAAAAGTAGATGACTATAACACAGCAGTGAATGCCTGTAAAATCAGTGCACTGACATGAGCTTTAGGGAAAAAGTGGCAGACATGATGCAATTTTTTGGAGACAAACAATGCGTTCTGGGATACTTAGAGGCAGACTAAACAATCAGAATTATTTCAAGATTCCAGACCCCATGTGGTCAGAGTCAGAAATTGCATATAAAAATATATAAAAAGCTCTAAATAGTCCCAGAGTGGTGTTAAAATGTAGGAAACACCAAATCATGATGAAATAAACATGTTTTTTGAGTGTGTTGATGCGGTTCTCCTTTAACACATTAGTATTTAACTGTAGTAGTATAAAGCTTCCCTGAAAAGGCAATAAAAGCCTTTAACAGTAACATTAAATGCTGTGACTTACATCAGGTATTTAGAGTTCAAAGACCTTGTCTTTGTATTCGTAAACATTCTACCTCACTGATTGTATTTGGTGGCAAACAATCTGTAGGGAGGAGTAACTGCATTCCATTGAAGTACCTGATTGGTCCTCCCTTCATCTCAGTTGTTCTCCAACTACTTTTGCCTTTGTGGCTTCAAATTCAAAATCATTTGTACCCCATGACCCATGTAAATTCTTCTCCATCCAGCTGCTTCACTCTACTGTAAGTCACATTACATTTTATGGTCTATTATAAATGTTGAATGCTCTATTAATGCATTAACCAACAACATTCTTGCTTCACAGACTAAATCCTTCCTAACAGATAGTTTTTCATAAGTGCATGCACCAGGTGTGGGCCCTGATGCATTCTGCTCTCGCTCCACTCTAGCTCCACTTCACTCCCCAACCCTACACCAATTCCCTGCTTCAACATAGTATTAGTTTAAGGGTGTGCACACTTATGTAACCAGCTTATTGTATGTTTTTTATTGTTTATATTTTTTCCCCTAACAGATTTGTTTGTTTTTCAATTGAATTGTACAGGTTATAGGTCACATTAAAGGTGGGAAAAATTTTGAAATGATTTATTGTGGTCTCATTTTTTTATATCACAAAAACCTGGCATTTTAACAGGGGTGTGTACACTTTTTATATCCACTGTATATTCCGTCAGGCAATAATATCAAAATATTAAAAGACATTCTACAGTGGACCTCAACTTCCATCACTCATGAAACAGTCATATAGGAGATGTTAATATTAATTGGCTTGACCTTATATGTACCGCCCCGAAATTTACCGTAAATATTTTGAATACAAACAACTGGGACAAACTGCAACATACTTTAGCAAAAACTCAAATTCGATACTTAACTGGATCTTAGTATATGATTCCACTAAATTTACCTTGTCTGGCACTTGTCAGATCTCCTCAGTGATCATCTCCTTGTCCTTACCAAATGTCACACACAAAATCCTCCAAACCAGCAAACTATAAAAAATATTTATAACACAACAAATTTTAACCCTCAGACATTCAACAATATCCTCTCCTAAATAAACTGGAATATAATAAGAAATATCCCACTAGATGATGCCATTGAGAAATTTAACTCAATATTTCTTGACACCTTAAACAAAATGGCACCCCCAGAAGTAAAAGAATAAAACAAGAGATGCACCCTGGTTAACTAACACTACAAGAAGACTAATGCAAACAAGAGACAAAGCCTAGAAAAAATAGCAGACAAACAAAACCTCCAACCATATAAAAGTCTTCATAACTAGGCCAAAAGACAGATAATCTCCGACAAAAAAAGAAAAAAATAGTATAGTATAGCAAACCCCCAAATAATTGCAAAGCCAATCCCAAGAAATTGTAGTCAACCATCAAGAAAATACTACAACCAGGGCAAAAATATAATCCCAGTCCATATCCAAATAGTACAGCTCTGGACACTGCTACACAATGTAATACCTACTTTCTAGACAACATAGTATCTATTACAAAACAATGTAGTCATAGTACTGCAGATCACAAACAACTATTACCTCCTCATTTACACTTCAACCAGTATCTACAGCCTATATATAAAAAAAAACTCTTAAGGAAACTATGAATCTACTCTGCATCTGCAGATAATCTACCCAGTGAATTCCTTAAAATAACAGCAAGTAGCATATGTTACCCCATATCCATACTCATAAATAGATCCATACAGGAAAATTATGTCCCCAAAATCTGGAAAAAAATCATATGTTATTCCCCTCCATAAAGGCGGCACTTCTACAGACATCACTAATTTCACACCAGTAGCTGTCCAGCACCCCCTAAAATCTTAGAAAAATGCATCCACAAATAACTCCTGCAATATCTCAACCAAGAAAAACTTCTAACTCAAACCCAGCATGGGTTTCAACCCTCCCATAGCACAAATACAGATGTTATAGCTTTCACAGATATAGTGAACAAAGCCAGAGATAGTGGTCATCTTTTCTCTGCCATATTCCTTGACCTATCAGACCTACTAAACTAGTAGTGCAAAGGTCACCCTTAGGTCTTGCACCAAACACCCTAAATTGGTTCAAGAGTTATCTCACTGATAGATACCAATCAGTAAAATGGCAGTCGGTGCTCTCACCTTATCTCCCTGTCAACACTGGCATCCCACAAGGCTTAGTCCTTGGTCCACTCCTCCTTAATATCCTTACAAATTCTCTTCACATTTGAACACAACAGGGTGTTTCTCTCATACAGTATGCTGATAACTCAGCACTTAATATGTACTTCCAACAACTATACGCACCTCAACCAAATGACACAGGAATCCCATACTGCCACTGAAAAATGGTTACAAAACTCCCAACTCCTGCTTAACCCAAAGAAAACCAAACTATTACTTTTCTATCTTAAGTCTCTGTCTCATGAAAAACACAACTTTAAAATATACTCCCTTAATAATACCACCGTAGAAGTGGTAACCAGTACCAAACTGTTAGGCATGACCATAGACAAGAACCTTAAATTTGATTTACACATACAAAATGCCATAAAAAACACCAAGAACCAGGCTTACTCTACAGAGCTAGAAACTTCCTCACCTCCACATCCAGATACACTCTTGCAAATAGTTATCTTATGCCTTCTCTTCTTTATGGATCCATCTTTACTAATCTTCAAATCTCACTTACTCAAAAATTTGAACAGTGCCACAGTAAAATAGACAGATTTTCATCAAATTCCTACTGCCATACCCACCATTCCACTGCACTGAAAACACTTAACTGGCTTGAACTACCGGACTACCTAAAATATATTCAGTTAATCACCACACATAAAATCATTCATTACCCAGCCACCACCTGCCCAGCCTTAAATTCTGTATTACAGAAACATTCCCCTAAATGCCTCCTGCCATCAAATAACCAATTTCAACTCACTGTTCATAAACCAACCAAGTCAGCAGGGTATTCTCACTCCATCCCTATCCGTACCCCACACTTTACTAATAAACACATAAGTTTCTATCTCCTACTTTCCCTCTCCTGTAATTCCCCTCCTCTCTCAACTCTGTACTATAAGATAATTGTACTAAGTACATTATAATAAATAAAAAATATTTAACTATAAAGCAGAATCTACTGATCTGAATCACATAATTGTAAAGACCACTTTTCTCATGTATATAGTCTCCTTAGTAATGTCTAATGTCTGCAATTATTGTGCAAGTTTGTTTCATCTAATTGTGACAATGTGAGGTATTACCAGCTATGCCAGGAGAAGTAGGGCAGTGGATGTGTAACATATGCCAGCACAGCTAGCTGGAATTTTGTAAAAAATTACATGTCATTTGTATATCAAACTGATTTGTACAGAAGCTTATGTTGAAAAATGTATTTGTAAAGCTGCTTGTGTTAAAAATGTACTAACAGTGTGCCCTGCTGGACAGAAAAAGAACTATACATATATTATTGTAACAGTTTAAAATGTATATGTTTTAACAGAGGATACTGAAAGAGAAGAGGCTAATCTGAAACTTTGAAAATAGTGTAAAATTAAATTACCCGACTTAGGCCATAAAGATTGTATCTTACAGTTCTCAATGCAGCCAGAGACAAAACGTCTGTACTAGGAAGCTTCCTGCATTGTCATTAGGGTGAAATAATTGCTGCTGTGGAAGGGTGGAGGTTTGAAATTGTTTTATGACTTTCAGGAGCTGCAGCAGATGTTAGCAAGGCTCTGTGTGTATATATTATTGACACATATGTGCTAAATCCTGACAACTTCTAGCCAAGGGAGAGGACCATGGGAACCAGAAGTCAGGTGACCAGATGTATGTGAATGTCATTCTGCAATCCATCGCTAAAAATGATGTTATAATTCTAGGTAAGACTGAATTCTCAGAGCAGTCTGTTTTTGTAACATGGCAAGGAAAGACCCCTCACCTATTTCATCTTGCCTTGCTCTAATAAGTAACCAGGGAATAATAATTCTTTCAATCACTCAGGAAAATAAAGTGAGAATTAGTTAAGTATTGATTTCTGTAAATGTGTGAACCTGTCCACTTGTGTTATTCTTAATATTTCCTGTGACTGAAACTCTGGTGTTTATTATACATATTTAGTATTTTCATGTTCTTTTATTATTTATTGTTAAATATGATTAAACTTTCATTGTGGCTGGTCCTTTAGAGAATATTTTAACATTTGCGAGTACTTATATTTATTTGGTGGCACTGCAGCCACTCCTGAAATACTTGCTGTTTGGTCAACGTTACCATTTGTATTAATATTAATTTCACTCAATATAATTGGGTACCCTTGCAAGACCCTTACAGTAGCTGGCTTTGGAGTGTCTAGTGGCAGTGTAACTACCTTATAGTCTGGGCAGAAGGGGGATAGCTAGTAAATCTGTGCCAGCCTTTCCCAGGTGTGTGTGTGTGTGTGTGTGTGTGTGTGTGTGTGTGTGTGTGTGTGTGTGTGTGTGTGTGTGTGTGTGTGTGTGTGTGCAAATCAAATCTCAAAGAGTGTGTGTGTCAGCTGCTTGGAGCAGGGACATGAAGCACTGGTTTCACAGAGAGGGTACTGGAGGACTTGGTTTGGACACTCAGCTGAGGGCTCAACCCTACAACTGTGCCAGTTGGGGAGTCTTTTTGGAGATCTGGAGAGAGAGAGAGAGAGAGAGAGAGAGAGAACCTAGCCCCTGGACTGAAGTGTGTCCCCTGTGTGCTCTTAAGGGAAATTGTGTTTGTTTGATGCAGGGAGCTGCAGCTGAAAATACTGGGTGTATCAATTTTTGTTCCAAATGAACGTCCCTCTCCAGTGCCACTGGTGAGGATTCAGGCTCCTTGATTACTGGCCCAGAGTAGAGATGTCACATGAATATATGTAAAAATGATGTGATATACATTATTATATATTCTTTCTTGTATGTGAAAACGTTCATTGCTTCTTTGCATTAAGCTAATGTAAGCTAATGTATTGTACTGATTGTCTCTGGAGCTTTTATCCCCAGGCCTCCACTGAAAATGACACCCACTCAGTCAGACTTTCTTGGTATACAAATGTCAAATAAATAATAAATAAGCATGTCTAAAATGATTTTGGAAGACATTTCTATTAATCGAAAATGTTTTCTGCATTTTTGTTCTGCTGACTGTAAGATTTTTGTCATAAGTCATGTGCACACCTTTTGTTGGGGGTATTCACCCCATATCCACCATAATCGCAGGAGACTGACTTCAAGGTCATGCTAACTTGTTAAAAATTTAATATTTGGGTTTGCTGGAAAACCAAGTGTTCTGTCTTTCACAGAGGAATGTAACCTTTGAGTTAGTATATAGAGTAAGAAAGAGTGTGGGAACACAGCCTTCTTACAAAGAACATTTGTAGTCAAATACTAGAACTGTAAATCAACTTCTGCCGTTATTATTAAGTTTCAGAACTTAAAAAGTTTTGAATAACAAAGGTTATTGACACCACAGTTGACAACCATGGGTGCAATCATCTCTTATGTATACTGTTTTTACTTTGTATTGTGATAAGACTGTTATCAGTTTCCTAACTTTGATGACTATAAACGTAATAGTTGAAGAATTTTCTTTCATAACTCTTTACACTTTAGCTAAAGAATGAGAAATACAGCTAAACTTTCTAAGAAACAAAGACCACACTTCATGTACACTTTTTAAATGTTAATGTCATACACTTAGAAAGTTGAGAGACTTGCATGTTTCTCCATATTATTTTTCTGAAGAATAAGAAGTATGTAATGTTTAGAATTAATGTCTGTAGTGCTTGCTGATTATTAAATTTAGTTTGTATGAAGCACAAAACAAACCTAGGGACATTCCAAAATGTGAGACACTTTTGAGCCATGACTGTGTGTAATAATACTATGTGAGCACTGGACTCGCTCTATTTATAATGTTTCTTCTGTGGTAATACAAAAATTACCTCCAGCTGGGTGCATTTGTTTAGGAGTCTGTTATATAGCTAGAAGAAATTACAAAGCTTGTTGATTGCATTATTTACTGATAATACCTAATTTACTACCAAGACCAGAACTTAAAGGGTAATAATGTAATTACAATGAATATAGCATTCCTTATACTCCAAACTGGTTAATTCATAGACATGGTTATCTTATGTTAGAAAGGTTTTTAAATTAAATTAAATTAATCCAGGCAAACTGTATTTTGTCTCTGTACATTTTTGTTTTTTGTTTTTAAAAAATTTATTTATTTAGTAAAGTATTCCAAATGTATTGTCTTAGTCTGATAGTGGAGCTTTTCTCCTCGGGCCTCTGCTGAAAATGGACATGTATCCAGCCAGACTAGCCCGGTTAACAAATGTAAAATAAATAAATAAATAAATAAAAGGTTGATATGTATTTTAAGCAATTTAATACAAACACTTCTTTTTAATGGTAGTGTGTTGTAGCAGAGAATGACCTTTATCCTTATCAAGGTCTTACATGTCCTTTGTTGTGAATGGACATACTTTCTGATATCATTGTTCACACTGAGTAAGGAATTTTTTTAGTAATGTTAAGCTCTTTTTTGTGCTTAAATAGTTACGTTTTCTGACCAGTATGCAAATTACAATATTGCGTTATGACTGTAAATTATTTTGTGATGTCTGAAATGCATGTTGTGAGGTGTTACGTTGTGATAGTGCTCTGCCCAAGTACAGTTTCAGAAGTTTTACTTGAATATTTCATGTAGTTGATGTAATTGATGCTGGCACATACTCTGAATGTTATTTTATGGAATTGCTACAATGCTTCAGAATTAACCAAAATCATTTTAGAGAGGGTATGTGTATAAAGGTTAAAAACAGGTCTGATATGTATAGTTCAGCAAATAAAACCCAGTGTTTTGAGCAGCCTTGACATTCCCCAGGCCATGACTCATTAAAATTGTCATCTTCCATCTTTAACTCCCCATCCATTTTCCATTTTTTGTTTGTGATTTTAAAGTATGGTAATTAATCCTTCTATCCAAAATACTGCAGCTGCATCATAGTCTAAAATGCCAAATAATGCTAAAATTGCACAGTGTTGCTTTAGTTGGCAAGATAAATACATTTCACCAAAACAACAAAATGTCTATTTGAATTTCATTTCTGTCTTGTTAAAACTCAGTAAAGTAAATAATTCCATTTCATAATTTTTTATTAATGTGTATTTTAATCCATGTCTTGTTAAAAATCAACAAAAATACATAATACATAAATGTTTATATAATTTTTCAGCAGGGCCATATGCATGGTTCCTTTTTACCAAAAAATGTATTTATGTGTTTGTCTATTTATTTAATTATGTTTATTAACCACTATGTCCAGATGAGCAGCAGTCCATTTTAGGGAAGCCTAGAAAGAAAAGTTGCAGTAGTCAGAAAACATTAAAACTATGATCAAGAAAAAGAAGTATGAACTGTTTGAATGTAGGACTGGTAGGGCTGTAATTACCAGTTTGTAACCCAGCCATTTCAAGGAGGTGGCAGCAATGGATTTGTGAAAGAGTTTGACTGATGCATCTAAAGGGTATATTCTTATGGATGATAATAGTAATTGTTTTGGGGTATAATATCTATGTATGTTAGTAGCAGATCTAAGGCAGTTTGTCTCCGTATTTGAATATTTCATTTTGGTGATGATATAAGCTTGGATAGATAATTAAGTTGTATTTGCTGTTGAAGATTTCTGTTCACACCTTAAACTAATTGATAAAATGATCAACTCTTGTTTTTTTTTTATGTTTTCCTCTATGTTTGCTGTTGTGCCTTGGAAGTATGCAACTGCATCTTCATTTTGCCTTAGAGGTAGCTAACTGCTTATTAATGTAAGGCTTTGGATGAGCCTGAAGGTTTTGAGATAATGATAGCATCTTTTAATTCTTCTTGAGGATACTGAATTATATGAAAGGATACACAGGTGGTCCTTGATAAGGGTAGCCAATCCTGATATTACGTGAGTGCAGTCTTGCTTATAAGTTGAGTATACAGGTATGTTGATTTCACATTTATGTGTGTTTTTAACTTGGTTATTGTTCTATCTAACCAGGATATCTGGGTTATGTGCATTAGTGCAAAGTAGAACTTTGTTTTCCTTGTTAAAATTGTTAGTAAGATTTATACAAATGGTCAATATTATTTTATTATTTATTTATTTATTTTACATTTGTTTACCTGGAAAGTCTGACTGGGCAGAGCCCATTTTCAGTGGAGCCCAAGGAGAAAAGCTCCAGCATAGCAACAATTACATAAGAAAATACATATAGTGAGTATAATTTGTACAATGGTAAAAACGCACATGGCAGAAAATACCATCATATAAACAACTTCTGTAAAGTAAGAACTGGATATTAGTTTGCTTAGTTCGATATGGGGTTGTTTAGAGCAACTTGTAGCTACACCTGATATACTCCTGTACATCTACATATACATTGTTATAGAGTGTTGACTATTAGTTCTGAATACTTTTTTTACTATATGCACATTTTATGTTAATTGAATTAGAGATGAGTGATATAGTAAGAAAGAGGAGAGACAGAAGGGAGGAAGGGAATGAGAGACAGAATGAGTGATATGGAGAAGGTGGGAACTTTGATAAGATATGGTTGTTTAGCTATATTGCTGTAGCTTGAACCCATGGAGCATCTTTAGCTTCAGAAGATAACTGGTAGTTAATTCAGCATGCAGGTTGCTGAGACTGTTGTTGCATTTTCGACTATTTGGCAATGAGTGGCCTGGATTAAGGTAAATATCGCCAGAGTTGCTGCTTATGTAGCTGTATTGTAAAGTGACCATCACTGTTTGGTGACAAGGTGTTATTTTGCTATTGGATGATTGATGACTAATTGAAGCAGCTTTTTATGATGAGCTGAATTTGAAGGAAACTTCTGTTCACTGTAGAAAATGGCTTACAGCATAGTTGTCAGCAGATGTAATTTGTAATTCTTTAGGGCAGGTTTTATAAAGTAAAGCTGTTAATATTGGTATTGTACTTGTCTAGATTATATGGTAAAAATTTCATATCCATTTACATTTAATGTCTGTACTTCATGCAGTGATTCATAGTTATTTATTGGACAACAAGTTTTATACTTTCATCAGATCAATGTCACATCCAAGCTTATTACTTGCTTGGTTATTTTCCTTATTCTAGTTATTAATTATATATCTTTATTATGTTTACTTTGTTTTATTTCTATTTAATATCTGCATATCTTTGTCTTATATTTTTAAGTATTGTGTTAGCATTTCCTTTCCAAAGGATATATCAGATTGTGTGGGAAATCAGAAAGATGCAAGTTGTTAATTTCAGTCTTGTTATAGTAGAAGGAATCGAGAAGTCTGACCTGGAAGCAGAAATAAAAGATGGGCACATTCATCTGATCGTGGTTGCTGTGCAACATGTAACAGAACCTATGGGAAAGTGACAAAAAAGGAAATTGTGTTAAGTATGGGAACAGTTTGGAAATAAATCATTTTGACCAGGAGGATATGTGGTTGTTGTCATGCCAACAAGCTAAGTATTTAGAGTAAAAGTGCACTTGGTAAGGTATTGCTAATAAAATAAGTAAACTGTAAGCAAACTGAATTGTATCAAGGAAGGGAAAAGATACTGAGGCATAGTTATAAATGAAGTACTAAAGAAGTTTAGATTGTGTGATCCTATAAGTGCTTGGTACGAGTGAGAAAGCTAATATATAAAAGTAGCAATTATGTAGGGAGGATGGGAATGGGTGCATCAGTTTAGTGCCCCACCCCCACTCCCACTGCAAAATGGTTGCAGTAAGTTAGTGTACATGTGGCAGCTCATACTGAATATATGTACGTAAAAACAAATCAGCATAGAAACTTCAAGTCTGTTGTGGGTTTTCTGCATTAAAAATATATGTAGTCTCACAGCTGCTAAAGATACATTTTATGCAGCTAAACACTCAGAATTATGTGTCAGCAATGCTCCAACAGTGTTATATGACAACAAATGAACACTTAAGGGTGGTCAAGTTCTAGTAAAGATCAGATTTCCTATGCGTTTTGTAAATGGACACCTTAAAAGATGATGAGAGCAATAATTGTGCATTCTAAATGTTTAATTTTAGGTTTTTATCAACTTAAAGAGTTTAAACTTTGCTGCATTAATAAAGGTTTTTGTTACTAAATACTGTATGTTGTATACTATATATATATATATATATATATATATATATATATATATATATATATATATACACACACACACACACACACACACACACACACACATATATATATATATATATATATATATATATTTATTTATTCATTTGCAGAATCTGAATGTCTAAGTGCATTATGCCTCTTAACTGGAAATATATAAAATAAAGTTCAGTTTTTATTGTCTTTTTTGTGTGAAGACAGGCATATTTTTCTGAGAGTGCTTCTTACACTACTTTTTGTGGAAATGACAGATGTTAAGGACTCTAACTAATGTTAATAGGTATGATGTATTATGCAGATGTCACAGCACCTTTACAGGAAATGAAGCCCACCCAAATCTCAGTACCTGTCATCTTCTTGGACTTTGCCAAATAAAAGTAAAGTAAACAGAGGAATGAGAAAGATATGCCTTTGTACACTAAAAGGTGAATTGGCATAAGGTATTTGGGGTTAGATGTACATACTCATGGTGCTTCAAAGTTCTCCACTGATACATGATGAGTGAGCAAATTACATTTAAGTAAGGACACTGCCAGCATTTAGCAACATAAAATGCATATCAGCCGAAAGAAGAAGATTAGGAAATATCTGCAGACATTATCAAGATCCTGCCATACATATAGTATTGTGTCTTTGCCAGAAAGTTATATTGTAGGATAAGATTAGGATGTTAGAACATTTAGGATTATACAATGACTGGCCATTAATATTAAAAAACGAGCACGCTGATTAGATAGGCCAACCAGCATGCCTGTTGTAAATCGGAGACTATACGAATGAGAAAAGGTCCTGTCACCCGGACCTTTTCCCATTAGTAAGTGTCGTAATTTTATTACTTTTCTTTTTCTTTAACTAAAAAAAAGAAACCGGGAGACGTAAACCAAATGAGGGAGATGGCACAGACAAAAATGAAACGATAATCAGGCAAGTTCTACAAAATGAAAGAAATGTACCTGATTATCATTTTATTTTTGTCTGTCCTGGCTCTCCCTAAATTAAACATTAATTAAAAAAAAAAAAAAGCAACGGAGATCTTCCATTTTCCATTGCTTCGTCTATACAGCTCTGATGTACTGAGTAAGCATGGGAACAGAAGTTCCATAAGCATGCACAGTACATCAGAAAAAGCCCCAGGATAGCGGAAAACCGCAGAAGGGCACCTCAGAGGTATTATACAAAGACATTATTTAAGAAAAGTAAAATTTTTTTTTTTTCTTAAATAATGTCATTGTATAATAGCAATAACCCACGTCTGGATGTGGGTAATGCTAGATTTACCCACAGTTGTCTTTGTTTGGCCACTCAGGCTTCGGCCTCATGACCAAACCACACCAACCGTGGGTAAATCTAGCATTACCCACACCCAGACATGGGTTATTGCTTAATTATTTCACTTAATTATGTTAGAAGCTTTGCAGACAGTTATTTTATGGAAGCACAATACATAAAATTTCTGATTTTAGGCTTATCATTTTTAGAACACCTTGTCAGACATGCAAGAGGTGACGTTATTAAACAGGTCTTATGTAAACAATCGTATTATCTCCTAAAATTTAAGATGGACAGACTTTGGGGATTAAATGCTGATCATATTGAATTGAATGTATTTCTTAACCTAAATGAAGTTTAATTGATTTTTACACAGGCATATGAGTTGTAATGACCAGTGGATAAATAATTTGTGATTGGCTATTTTAAATTGAGTAGTGTATTTGAACAGTGCTGTGAAATTATATTCATATTTTTCCCTTAGAGGCTGTTGAACTATGGTAAAACTATTTTTTATATATATTAAGAATTCTAATAAAGTTGGCATTTTAATTAGAAGGTGGACCACCATATTCATAAACGTGGTATGAACTAGGTAAAGAAGCTGTGTATGGTGTGACTCATCTGTACTCATGACAGTAATACGATTCATAAAAGCGAATGGCGTTACTGTCAGAGCACAGACGTTGTATGCAGCTAAGGTTTGCATACTGTGGACAAGGTCTACAGATGAGCACAACCTGGACTGAGTTTGCTTGTTACATAGCTCTAGGTTTCATTGCTGTGTTCATCATATGGATCATGGTTATAGTGCTTTAAAATGAATGCTATTTAATCATAGACAGGATTTAGCCACTGGTGAGGACGTATGCTTTTCTAGTCAGATTGCAGGAACATTGTGGTCTTCCCCTTATATGACATCGTGTTACCTTCCACACCAAGAATATCAGTTGGAAACTTTGGCAAAGGTAATGTGAGTTCAAATCATTTCTAGGCAAACATTTTCAGCAGAATAATAAATAGACTTTTGGCTCCTCCCCCTTTTTATGACTGTTATATCTTGCTACCTTTCATCACCAGTTCATTTTTTTCTGGTGACATGCTATCCCAGGGATAATTTATTCTGTGGGAGACATATTCCTTATAAGGATTACCATTTGTAATGTTTATTTTATTATGAAAAATAATGACAAGTTAAACTGTGAACCATATAAGAACTTGTAATAAGAAAACTCAGCTTAAATGAGCTAAGACTGTAATGGACTTTGTAGGTCACAGAAAACCTTTGCATGGAGATCCACCTTTTCTCCTTCAGGCAAGCAGTTGATTAGTATTCTTAAAAAGAAGATGTATCCTAAGAAAATGAACAAGAGGTGAAATATAGAAAGCAGGAAAAGACAGTGGTTGTGAAAGAAGTGGGCAGAGTGTGAGGAGTCATGTCCCTCCACAAAGTACTAGAGGTGTAAAGTCTGATGGAGTCCAGATTCATCCACTGTCAACCTCGAATGTCAATAAAATCACAGCCCTTCCTGTACCAACCTGTCTGGAGAAACAGTAGGCTTCCAACCTTGAGAAACAGGTCACAGAAATCATGTGCTGTGCTGCAGATGGATACATTGCTGTTTTCCATGCCTGCTTCATGGCTCACCTTCTAGATCACTTGATACAGTAATCAGTCATCCTGATTATTTTTCTGGATTTTCTTCTTGATGAGTCTGCTCCCACCTTGATGTTTTTCCCTTGACTACCATGCCATAGGCCTCCACATCCTGAGAAATTTAGACATCTGTCCTCCCATTCTCAGCAACGCAGGCATTCATGGAACCATCCCTGCTGTCCTTTAATTGCTGGAAATACACCCTGCTGTGGCTGTAATCCCCACCCCTCTGTATTAGGTTTGTTGATTCCACAGAAGAGAGAGAATTTGCTTTACCAGATGTTCTTCATGTTTCACTGTTGCAGTCATTACATTTGGGTTATCTGCTTGCAGGTAGCCCTCAGTCGGCCTGATTAACAAAGTCTTGGGTCCTGCGTCGGTTGCTGTCACTTCTTCCATGACGTCAGATCGTCATGGGTATTAAACATGCAGCTGACGCCATTACATCAGTCTTTCTTGCTGTGCGGTGCCCAAAGCAGAAGCAGTTCACAAGTGCCAGTTGGCTGACTCTGAAATTTTCATTTTCGAGTTTCAGAACCAAAGTCTTCAACTAAAGCTAAGTACCCTGTTGGGGAAACTTTTTCTTGCTTCTTAGCGATGTCAGTAAAAGTTAATAATTGCATTACTTGTGGAAAGCAAATACCTAGATTTTCATTCATACTGTATTCCTTGCCTAGGCCCTGACCACAACGTATTCCTTGCCTAGACCCTGACCACGACGTACCTTGCTGTCGGTTTTGTGCTTTATTTAATCAGCGCACTATCCGTCATCGATATATTTTCACCTCTAAATATTTCGGTTCTCGGTTTAATTATCCAGAAATGTTGTCGGTTATCCATCCGACTACTGGGATTCTGAAAAAATGCAAAGATAAAGACAGAGACAGGCCACCGGCGTCCAAAACTGCCGACAATGCTTCTCCTAAGCCAATTGCTAGTTCGCCTGTACTCAGTGAAGCGCATTCGCAGCCCCTGATACCTGCTACTTCTGATTCGCAGGCCTCTACTGAGACCCATTTGAAGATGCCGCGAGATGCTTCAACTATGGAACCCGCGGATGTCTCTACCTTGGATGGGTCTGGAGCCGCTGTGCAGGCACCGGCTTCTGAGGGTGTATTCAGGCCTATGGACTTGCATATTAAATCAACACCTCCTTCTTCACTTAGGCCTAAATCTCGAACCATTCCTAAAAAAACAACGCCCAGGCCACATGCTCAGGCCTCTATGCCTAAAAAACAAATAAGAATGGCTGAAGATTTAATAACTCTAATCAAGGGTAGCCAGCCCCCTCCT
Source organism: Protopterus annectens (assembly GCF_019279795.1). Classification (NCBI taxonomy): domain Eukaryota; kingdom Metazoa; phylum Chordata; order Ceratodontiformes; family Protopteridae; genus Protopterus; species Protopterus annectens. The sequence goes on along the minus strand of NC_056735.1, from coordinate 1,351,875,589 downwards.
TTCTAAGAGGCCTAGGACTGAAGCTGTTTTTTCTGATTCTTCTGATGATCTGGATTTGCCCTTTTCTACTTATGAGGATTCTGATGCAGAGGACTCCATTCCCTCTGCTTCTCCTCCAGAGGATTTTTCTTTTGGGGAAGCCTTGCATACTCTAAGGGAGCATTTCCACTGGGAAAGCCAGGATTTTTCTGATTCAAAAAAGAGGCTTAGGGATTTCTTACTCCTACCTCAGCATAGGCCTTTATCTATTCCTCCTGTACTGGACATTGTTGATGATGCTTTTTCGGAATCTAGTTTGGCCCCTGATTCCTTGTCTCCTGCTCCCAGAAAACCTGACAGATACTACAGGGTCCCTGAGTCCCACAAGTTCCTTTTTAAAAACCCTGTTGCGGATCCAGAGACTATTTCGCAGGGGCCCAAGGGCATTAAGGCTTCTACTGCTAAAAATCCTATCCCTTCTGATAGAGACTCCAGGGCACTGGCTAGATGGGGTAAGAAGGTTTACACTTCTGCAACCTTGGCCATTAGGGCTTTAAACTGCCAGTTTCATATGTTAAAGTATCAGCAACACGTTATTGGATTGCTTAAACAGAAAATGATGTTGATTCCTGACTGTGTGGAAAATAAATAATTACAGGATTTAATGCATTCTGCCGAACAAGTTGGAAAACATACTTTGCAATGTGGTTTTGATTCATTAGAGGCCTCTTGCAGGGCTGCTGTTACTGGGTCTGTGCTCAGAAGGCATGCTTGGTAAAGGAGCAATCCTTGCCTGATCATGTTAAAGCTAAATTGTTGGATGCTCCCTTAAATCAGGACCGCCTTTTTGGCAACAAGGCTGAGGAAGTTCTTAAAAAGATGGAAGATAAAGCTAAATCTATGCAAACTGTTAAAGATTTTTTACAAGTTCAGCCTCCTAGATTTAGTAGGCACTGTCCCTCTAAGAACTGGTCCTTTCCAGCCTCTTCCAGTTTTCTCAAGCCAAACCCAGACATAGCAAAAGCCCAGGCTTCAGTTCCAGGGGACACACAGGACTAAGCAGTGGGGGGCCTCCACTTCCAAATCTGGGAGTAATAAGACTTCCCCCATGGTAAACTGTCTCAATGACTTCTGCTTAAAATTACAAAGGGTTATCAACTGACTGTCCCTTTGGGGTAGATTGCTCTTCATGCAAAGAACTGGGAACTCATTACCTGGGACAAATGGGTTTTAAATATAGTGTCCCAGGGATACAGATTTCACTTCCACACGTTCCCAAGCGGATGGCGGACCTACCCCCAAATCAGTGGGCAGAGGCCCAAAAACAAGTCCTTTCTCTTAAGCCTAGGAGCTATTCAACTGGTACCGGAAGAGGAAAAGGGACAAGGCTTCTACTTGAGACTTTTCCTGGTACCCAGGAAAAGACAATTCATGCCCCCTATCCTGACTGTCCACTCTAAACACCTTTTTGGAAATTCCAAAATTCAAGATGCTGACTCTTCACCATTTACTTCCTATGTTAGGCAAAGATGCCTGGTTGGCAACACTAGATTTAAAAGAAGCATAAACCATTCCAGTCAGGAATCTTGCAGAAGATACCTACAGAAAAAGCAGGCTACACGCACTATCAATTCTCTGCACTGCCCTTTTATTTATCTACTGTACCCAGTATATTATTCACAAAGTAGCTACAGTCATTTGCATTTTGCAGGCAAAGAAATATTCAGATATACCCATACCTGGACGATTGTCTAATTCAGGCAGAAAGCCAGGACATACTTTTGAATCATCTGACCTTTGTACAAAGGGTTCTAACTTGTCTGGGGTACACCAAATACTGCAAGCCTTGGGGTTCATGGCCTCCTGCATTCTTCTAATTCCATATGCAAGACTGCATATGAGGAAACTACAGTGGTATCTAAAAAGACTATGGTGTCAACATTCTCAGGATCTAGAAGCAATGATTCCTATCATACCTTGCCTACGCCTAGAATTCCTTTGGTGGGCAGAGGCCTGCCACCAAAACAAGGCACTGCCTTTCACTCCACCCCCTGCTGCCCAAACCCTAACAGCAGACGCATCAGACTATGCATGGGGGGCTCACCTGGCAGGGAAGTACATTCAGGGCAAATGGAACCCAAGTCAAATGCACCTGCATATCAATCAAAAAGACATGCTAGCTGTACAGAATGCTCTGACAGCCTTCAAGGACCACATTCTTCCAGGACAACTTATGGTAAAGACAGACAACACCACTGTTACGTGGTACATAAACAAGCAGGAGGGTACACATTCTTACCCCCTCTGCAGACTAGCCATGACATTGTGGAACACAGCCTTGAGCTACCAAGTACACCTTCAAGCTCAATTCCTTCCAGGAAAATTAAATATACTGGCAGACGGACTAAGCAGAAACCTCATGGACCCACATGAGTGGAAACTGGAACCAAGGATTTTCAACATGTTGACAAGCAAATGAGGGAGCCCAGATGTAGACCTGTTTGCCTCTCCCCAGAACTACCAGTTGGACAAATTTTGTACAAGGACTCCCCCACAAGCAAGCCTGGAAAGTGAATGCTGTGTCCTTCAGCTGGAAAAAATCTATCAGTCTATGCCTTCCCCCCTCTGCCTCTGCTTTCCAAAGTACTACTAAAAATCAAACAGGACAAACCAAGGATGATTTTGATTGCTCCAGATTGGCCACGCCAATACTGGTACCCCGTCCTGCGCAGTGTGTCATGGTTATCCCCATGGCACCTGCCTAAGACTCCCTCCCTGTTTTCTCAGCAGGAGAACCAGATTCTGCACCCTCAGCTTCTAACAGTGAACCTGGCAACCTGGCTAATTACATAATCTCTCATCTACCATCCCTCAGTAAACCTGTGATGGAATCATTTTAGAGGCAAGGAGGCCTAGTACTAGAAAATCTTATGCTGAAAAATGGAAAAGATTCTGTGCCTGATACCAATCTCAAGGGATGAGCACAGCAGCACCCAATTTACCTCAGATTTTACAATACATAACTGAGATGCTTCACAAGGGCCTGTCTTTTTCCTCCATTAAAATCCATGCCTCAGCCATTTCAGCTCATTATAGCACACAATCTCCCCTCTTCTCTCGCCCACTGCTCAAGCAGTTCCTCAGAGGGCCAAAAAGTTGAGACCACCCAGGAGAGCACCAACCCCAGCCTGGAACCTTAACTTTGTTTTGGAGAAACTCACTCTACCTCCTTTTGAGCCAGCTGCTACTGCAACCTTAAAATTTCTTTCTTGGAAAACAGCTTTTCTTTTAGCAATCACTTCAGCTAGAAGGGTATCTGAATTACAGGCCCTTATGGCAGTGGAGCCTTTCATCATCTTTCATGCAGACAGGGTGCACCTCAGAACCAGTCCATCCTTCATGCCCAAGGTGGTATCCAGTGTGGCTCTCAATCAGTCTATTTATTTGTCAACCTTCTTTCCCAATCCACAGAACAAAGAGGAATGGATACTGCATTCCTTAGATGTGCACAGACAACTTAGATTCTACTTGGACAGGACTAAATCTCAAAGGAAATCTGAACAACTGCTGGTGGCATTTGCTGCAGGGACAGAGGGGAAGGCTATTTCAAAGCAAACCATTTCTAAATGGGTATGCCATTGCATTAATTTCTGCTGTAAACACTGTGGGAAACCTGTCCCCCAGGGGATCAGACCTCACTCCACCAGGGCTGCATCTACCTCTACAGCCTTTCTCAGAGGCGTCCCTACCAGGGACATCCTAGATGCTGAAGTAGCAAACAAACACTAACTGTACCACAGCTAGGAAGTTTATTATAAAACAGGTTCTTTACAGTTACCCATTGATTTAATGGATATGAGTAAGCCGACTCCAAATTGAGATGGCATACCAGTCATAAGACCTAAAGATGGCAGGCATCTGCAAACTTCCAGCAACGGAATGATGATACCAGCAGGGTCCAGCTCAACTAACGAAGTGAATTGTTTTTTACTACAGAACCCTTTACCCATCAGGGGACGTTCAAGGAATCGGCAACAGCAAATACCGAGGAGTCCAGAAGGGCACAACAGGAAAAGATTCAGACAGGTTTCATTTTCAGTATTTCTTCTCATACACTTACTGAAACTCAGACTATGGTGTTAAGTAAAGGCTTAACTTTTGTGCCAGTGAAGTAAGCACATCTACCTGAAGTTCTAAGAGATTTGCATTTGTTTGGCCGCAGTCTAACTTTAAGAACTATGTTTGGTACTAACACTCAAATGAATAAATGTATTTTTAAGAAGCCCAGCACATATATTCCCCCCAGTAATGCTATTATAGCCACATTTATTGAAGTATGTGACAAACAGATTAGAGAAGTATTAAATGCTGTTAATTGTTCTGAAACTTTTTATAATTTAAGCAAATCTGAATACAAAGCCCTGGAAGAGTTGAAACTAATGAACTCTATTGAGATACGGCCTGCCGACAAAGGAGGAAGGATTGTTGTCCTAGACAAGAGACTATATCTTGAACAAATGTTTGAATTGTTAAATAATGATGTAACATATCAATCTGTATCATACATTGTGGTGAAGGGCATTATAGATAAGGTTTCCTTTTTGATTCCTGATCTGTTGATTACGTTGATGATTAATGAGCAATTATTTGAGTATTTTACTGTGAGCAGCCCTACTATTCCAGAGGTATACGGGTTACCTAAGATCCATAAAAGTCTGTATATACCACCAATGCACCCCATTGTATCTAGCAAAGGGTGGGTGACAGAGCCCCTTTCGATTTTTGTTGAAAAAAATCTACACCCATTACTGAAAGATTGTGATAGTGTGCTTAAAGACTCTAAAATATTCTTGGAAACTCTTAGATTGAAATGGGCTGAGATTAATGGTGATAGCAGTTGATGTTCATCGTGTTACCCTGCTGCAGTCATCACACTTGGGTTATCCTGTCGTCAGGCAGTCCCGCAGTCAGCCGGAATTCCAAAGTCTTGGTCCGGCGTCGGTTGCTGTCGCGTCTTCCCTGACATCAGTGCGCCAGGGGTATATATAATGCATCCGATGCCATTTTCTTTAGTCTTTCTTGCCGCGTGGTACCCGAAGCAGAAGCAGTTCGCAAGTGCCGGTCGGCTGACGCCTGAGATTTTCGAAGTCAAATTTTGGATCCGAAGTCTTCAGTAAAGCTAAGTACCCCATTGGGGAAACTTTTCTTGCCTTAGACCGATGTCAGAAAAAGTTAACAATTGTATTTCTTGTGGGGAAGCAAATACCTCATAAGGATTTTCACTTTTACTGCATACCTTGCCTAGGCCCAGACCACGACGTCACTGGTTGTCGTTTTTGTGCTAGGTTTAATAAGCGTATTATAAAAAGACGCTTTGATTTCGCACGACACTACTTTGGTAGAAAATTTAACTACACAATGCCATCGGAGCAACCGACTACTGGCGTGCACAAAAAATGCAAGGATAAGGACAGGCAGCCTAGGCCCAAGCCAGACTCCGAGGCCTCGGCTGGACCAGTCTCCGGTTCACCGGTCTTCAGTGAGGCTCCAACGCAGCCCCTGACTACCGCAGATTTGGAACCCGAGACCACTTTGGAGCCTTAGGCAGAGAGCGTTAGGCCGACGCAGCAATTTTGTTCAGCCCCTACCGACGACTCTGCAGAAAGAGATGTCGGTGCTGCAGAAACACCTTCGTTTTTTGAAGGCGTCTTCAGACCGATGTCGCTCACCATAAAAACGTATCCTAAGCTTAAGACTCCTATTAAACCTAAAAAGACTGCACTTCAATCTCCAGTTCAAGGCCCCATGCCTAAGAAACAGATGCTTAAAATGGCTGAAGATTTGATCTCTTTAATCAGGGGTTCCCAACCCCCACCCGACAATATTTACAGAAAGTTGGCGTGGCTATGGGCACAGCTTGTGCCAATGGCTACGCCAGCCTTTCCCTTGTACAATGGGAATGAACTCATGTATTATCTAATGCTAAATACAGTAAGCATATTAGCTGGTACACTAGATTTGTGGATGACATCTTTTTGCTATGGAATGGCACTGAGGCTGATTTAAATGAATTATTTGCTTATTTGAACAATACTACTACATTCCTGAGGTCCACATCTAAGTTTTCTGTACATGAGATTGATTTCTTGGATGTTAAGGTTAGGAAAGATGATTTAATTCATATCAAAACCAGCCTATATAGGAAACCTGTTAGGAAGAACAACTACCTGCATAGCACAAGTATGCATCCTAACCATACCAAGCAGAGTATCATTAAGGGTCAAGTCTACAGGACCATGAGATTGTACAACAATGATAGTGAACTAGCTAGTGCTCTACAACTATTGAAGATAGAATTTTTAGAGAGGGGATATAATGCACACGATATAGATAAATGTATTAATGAAGGTTGGAGCAATAGAGATGGAAGGTGCAGACCTTATTTCTATGAAGAAGGGAGCATTGAACCAAATACTCAAATCATTAACAATAATATGACTAGCCATATCCAGGGGATTATTGATAACACCCTAAGGATGCCATTAACATTTGCCAGTAACATTAATTCTGTCTGTAAATGATTACCAAGAATTGGGGTATTCTTTCCACAATTAGTGATCTACAAGGAATTATTGGACCTAAGCCTAATTTTACATTTAGGAATAATAGAACATTAAAGAGTCACCTTTGCTATAGGAACGATACATCAACCACCAAGAATAGATCTGCTAGATTGGGTACCTACATATGTAGAGATTGCATAGCTTGCAAGTATATTCACAGTGATAGAAGCTTCGTACACCCATTTAAGGGTTTCAGTTTTAACAGCATTCACTATGCTGATTGTACAACAGCTAATGTAGTGTATCTTGCCTATTGCACAGTATGTTTTAGTTTCTACATAGGTAAAACTAACAGGCGGTTGAAAGAGAGAATATTGGAACACTACAGGGACATCAAGAATTGTAAAGAGAGTAGTGCTATAACCATGCATAATAAGAATGAGGGACCAGACCATCATTTTAAGTTCCTTGTTCTACAAGTCCTGTGAGAGAGATTGAGAGGGGGCAATTTGTCGAATGCAGAACAAAAATGGATTATGTTGTTTAAGTTTATTAAAAATAAGACATACAAGTGATGAGCTGCCCCCTTCTTCATTCATCAGATAAAAGCCCAACCAAAACAAAACATTTTAAAACAAGCAAGCCAATAAAAAAAAAAAAAATCAGTAAAAACCCCTGTTTCTTAAGGGGTGGTCTCAGGGATGACTTATCCATTTAGATTCAGCTAGCTGTGTTTGTTGTTTGCCTCCTCCCCCTCTTTCCTTCTCACATTCACTCACACTTTAAACTTTACTATGTGTGTGTGATGAGCTACCAAGTGTCTATATAATATATATGTGTGTCCATTTCTAATCGAAGAGAGAGGTGCTGCAAGACCCTAACTTTAAACATACCTTCCAGTCAAACACCCTACAAAACACCCCACACCACACACACAGCACACACTACATGGAAACCATGGAAAAGTGCCCTGTTTAGTAATGGCCAGATTATCCATACTGGTCTTGTCTTGTACACAACAAAGTAAATCTTTCTTTTTTTTTTTTTTCTAAAATCTAAAACTATCACCTAGCATAAATTCTCTTCAACAAACTTACATCACTAGTAACCAAAATGTTCAGTGCACAATCAGTCATCACCACATCACCTTACTTTACTGGTTTGTAAGTGTAAACCTAGAATCATGTCCACTGGTGTTGTGATGTTGTGCTGTTGTGCTTGTATCAACTGTTCTCAGCCATGGTTTATACCCTTCCTTCCTATACTGCCAACAAACTCCATCCTGTTGTTCACTTTCCTATCATAACCCCTGGTATGAAAACAGTCCTTCGGTCACTCAACTCTTGCTCAAGCATGCATCATCATTGCTGATTCTAGAAATCCTAGCAACCTGTCCTGCACTATATTAGAAATATATGTCGAGGGTGCATGCTATCAAAGAAGGAGAATTTATTCAAGTTTTTCACATCGGGATCCCCTATCCTCGCGTGGAGTTCTATCATCAGCACTTAAGGCACCATCTTGTGCCACTGTTTTCACGGATACTGGTTTTGTGTCTGAGGTGTTGGTTTGTGTGATATTACAGATTACAGGACTGACCAGAAGAGAAGACACACAGGGTCAGTTTTTTTTGGACAGCCGCGCCTGCCTGTCAAAGAAAGAAAGAAGGGGTATCGCTCGGCTCAGTAGTGACAGGGCGCATAAACAAGAGGAGGAAGCTGCTGCACTGACTGTTAAGCAAGATACTGGTATTGTTTGTTGAGTGTTTTGTTTTAAATAAAGGGCTGACATTTGTGCCCAGTAGAAAAATACATAAATCAAAACTGACTCCACCCCTCAGACCCATAGACTTTTGATACCTAGGGGCCTATGAATTAGATCAGTTACCCTAGGGGCCTATGAATTAGATCAGTTTGATGGTGGTTTACCATGCACCCCCTGTGCCAACACCTATGCTATATCAAGATGTATAAGCTTTTGTGGATCTATATTTTTATTCTTCATCCAGTTTGTATAGAAAGACTGCTGGAAGAATACATAGCATGCACCCTCGACACATATTTCGACTGTTTTCTATACAGGGGGGTTATATAGGAAATTGGTGCCATGTGGGCTATGCGCGGTGCTTATGTAGATAGTTGAAGTTGAACAAAGAGGGGGAGACATTAAGCACACACAGCACACAGGAGTCTAATTAATGAAGTCTCTTATGAGAGTGAGACTAAAGAACACAGGGGTTTTTACTGATTTTACTGTTTTGTTGATTATGTTGTTTAATGCAGATAAACCACCAGGTCTTAACAATATGGTGTCCATGAAACCGTTCTTAAAAGCTCATCCACTTAAACATTGACTGTTAGGATTTTAGAACTTTAATGTATAATTTTATTTATTGCATTTATGTTCTGTCATTATGACATACTAAGTTGTTTATGTATTCCTTATGTATATACATTTTTATATACATACTTTTTTATCTACATATGTACATGTATATTTTTTATATATTTATATATATATATTTTCTAGATATTTATATACATAATTTTATCTTTTCTATATATTTTTATACACACATGCATACATATTTATGCTTACATATATACTGTTATATTTCAACATGCTTTTTCATACACATACATATTATATTTTACATGGTGTTAGTGCACTATATATATTTATATTTATGTTGCATGTTATAGTTTATGTTGTAAAACAAAAATTTTGCATAGTAGGACATGGTTTTAGCAATTTTAATATGTTATTATTAACCATGGCTCATATACATAATATGTGTTTTAATATTTATGAATTTTTGAACCAGATATATGCATATTCAAGATATACTAGAGTGGACCAGGCTAAAGCATTTGTATTTAACATTGTATCTTTAAGACTTAACTCATAGCAGGTGCTTCTACTATATAAGGAATGAATTGTTTTTGTGAGTTGTCTGGCCATGCATATTAATCACTACATTAGTGACTGCCTAATCCAGGTGATTTCCTTGGAGGAGGTTCAGGTGTTTCTTGGCTATACTTCCAGATGTTTGCAGAACCTAGTTCAGTAAACATCCAGAGATCAATCCTCTTTCCCTTTCACACCTGTCGCAACAAGACTGTCCTTGCAGCCATGTCAGACGCCTTAACCTGCATGCTATTCCTCTCACAGAAAAAACTCTTTCTCATGTGTCAGGTCTTCATAACCACCTCCCAAAGGCCATAACTAACAGCCATCACCTTTTTAAAGGCCTTGAGATAGATGTCAGCTTCTGTTCTGATGGTCCTACAGGTAAGGATGCACATGAGTAAGATCCATTCGTACCTTAGAAATATATGGGATTAATAATGTCAGACTGCGGAGCAGAGGCTTCCTATAGTCCCTTGCATTAGACAAGACCTGTCTGATAAGCCTCAGAGCTAGCTAGCTACCCAGGCTACCTTCCACCTTACTGGATCCAGCTTATAAATTTATTACAGATGGTTTGCATCTTCACACACAGGGCAGTTGAAGTCTGGAAGCCCACAGCTTTGAACATCAGGAAGAATCATGTACATTTAAAGAAAATTATGGCAATAACTTCTGTTCTCCAGGCCTTTCAGTCATCTCTAGAATAGGCATGTGCTTAGCAGACACTACATTGATGTTTTTTGTCAACAGACAAGGGGGACACGGGACTTCCAAGATGGCTGCACCAGCTTAATTCTAGCTTTACCAGTGTGAAAACAAAAACATAGCAGAGAAAGCCAGTGGACTTAGGGTTTTGGGTAAATTTCAGTAACTGGCTAGTAAGTGCATTGCCTGGATGCCAGGAAAGGTACAGAGGACCTGAAGGAAAATCAGCTACAAAAGGCAACAAAAAAACACTGACTGGGAAAAGTACTGCAGCTTTTCAGCAAAAATCAGTGCAAGCTCCAGACATGACATCCAGTAACCTAGAGGAAAATATAAGGCAACTGCACACAGACCTGACAAAAATAAATGAAACATTGATGGATTATTTCAACTCAAACAATAAAAGGCTGGAAAATTTTTGAAGAAGCATTAAACAGATATTCAGATAAGATGATAAAAATGCAAAACTCAGAGATCAAAATGAAGAGATGGCTGGCTGAATATAAGACTGCACAAGAAGACATATTTAAAAAAAATAGAATAACAGGACAGAGCATGTTTGGAAAACCTGAGATTTTCTGATTTACCCATGAAACTGGAAGGAACAGAATGTGTTCATTTTATTAAAGCCCAAATAAGTGACTGGACTTGTATTCCACAACAGGGATTGTTAATTGAAAGGGCACATTGTGTGTATGCTCCAAACCTGGCTATGAGAAAACAACAAAGACCTTTAATAGTAATGATGCAATCTTACCAGCAGAAGGAGTTCATTCTGACAGAACTGTGGCAGAAGGACAAAGTACTAAAAGCGAGTGACATCAGAGTGTTTGTGGAGAATGACTACTTATTGTACACTAGGCAGAAGAGGAGTAAATTTATTCCATTATTCAGGGAATGTTGATAACCAGGAATGAGATTCAAACTGTTGTACCCAGCTATCTTTAAAATATTTCCCAGGAGGAACAAAATAATTTTTTTGATGAAGTACATGGTAAGGAAGAAATATAGAAGTTTGTCCAACAAAAAGTGAGTTGTGAAACAGAAGGAGATTCTGCTTCTTGCTCTTCAGGTAATAAAGACCACATAGAAACTAGCCAGTGAAACATTTTCCACTGTTTCAATGGAAAATGCTTGAGAGAGGAAAAAAGCACAAGAGTTGACTAGAAGAAGTGGGAGTATGTTAGGAATGAAGCAGAAACAGGGGTTGAGAGATGGCGACGAACAAGAATAGAACAAGAAAATCTGGAAATATTGGACTTTCTTGGACTTTTTTTAACTTGTAGGGGGCTCTAAAGCATATGCCCTACTTCATGTCTGAAATGTTTGGAAAATAAGATCAGTAGCTTGGAAATTGACAAATGTGGGCTTACAAAGCAATAATTACATTTGTGAAACATTGCAGAACAGGAAAATCAGTAAATACTGGACCTTTTGGGACTTTGTTAAACTTGCTGGGGATTCTAAAGCATACTCCCTACTTCATATCATTCATTTTCAGAAAAATACTAAGGGGAAGGGAAGAGGAAGGAGAAGGTTAACTGTAAGTAAAACTTTTTTTTATTAATAGCACTATTTTAATAGTGCATGATTTTCTTTGCATGTTATAAATGATTTTTTTTCAGTTATTATTGTTATGAGGATACTAATGTAAATAGGTGCTCCTGTTTTTTTTTCTCATTTATCCCTTCTCTCTTTCTCCTTGTTCAGTTTTAAGAAATGTAGCCACTACAGTATAAAAAAGATCCAGTTAAAAGAGCATGACAAAAGGAAACTTTGTGTGCTTTTTCTCATTTTTGCATAGGGGATTGACTGGGTTAAGGCCATTAACTTAATCTAGTAACACGTTTAAGAGAAATCAAGCAAATGAAAACATATTTAATATTATAAGGTTTTATCTAGTAAACAATTTTGTGTCTTGTTCTCATGTCTCTAGAAGACAACCTGATATAGAGAAATGGCTTGGAGAAAATGCTTTCTGTAAGCATTCAGGTGTTTTCACAGTTGAGAGAGGATAAAGGTAAGACAAAGCCAGACAGCACTTAATAGAACCACTGGCTGTACCATGCATCTTAGCATGGATAACTGTTCTTTTAGGTTATCTGAAGTTTGTGTGTATGGCTGTCAGTTTGTAACATTTGTTCCTGTTATGAGGATACAATTTCAATATTTGAATATGTACATAGTTGTATTTGTTATTATTAAGTTAATAGGTTTTAGGTGGTATTGTGGGTGCCTGTTTTTATTTTTGCTTGAGGATTTTCATTAAAATAGAAAGTTCTGTAAGATGTGACATAGGCTCAAATGGAGATGATGAAACAACCACATAAAAGATTAACTTGCAGAATAGTATATGCATGTAACACAAAAGCTGGAACTAGACATTTAACAAAAAGCTGTTGCACATAAAAGGTGGGAATAATATTTTTTTAAGAATATAATGCATTATGTAATGTCTTTAAAAGTTGATGGTCTCACAGATAAATACAAAAAAGAAAGAGTGGTGAACTATATTAAAATATATAGAGTGCAAATAGCAATGCTACAAGAGACGCACTTGGAAAGAACTGAACATGTGAATTTGATAAAGGTTTTCAGGATGGTTATTCTCTGGAATAACTGGGGCAAAGGAAGAGTACATATATTAATTGCAAGAGGAGCTCCAACAGTGATAAAAGAGGATAAAAAAGACAATAGTGGTAGATTTGTAGTACTAAGGGGCTACTGGCAAGGGAGGAGGATTATACCGGGTGCATGTATTTATATTCCACCAAAAACTGCTATAATGGAGCTTAACAAAATTTGGGGAGAAATAAACTTGAGAAATAATCAGCTTTCAGCAAGGAATATTACTTACAGGTGGGGACTGGAATTTGATTTACAACAGTGAAGATGTGTCGGGGGCCCAGAAGGGAAAATGATACAAAGGAAGGTAGATTTTTAAAGACATTTATGAAAATATTTGGCATGAAAGATGTGAATTCAGTACTAGGAGTTCAGAGTGAATTTACATATTATTCTCCAAGACACAAAAACTGGGCTAGGCTAGTCAGAATTTACATTTCACAGGAACCTGTACATTTAATTGAAGGTCTTGATACGCACCTAATAACTATTTCAGATCATGTGCTAATAATAACTAAAATGAAAACACATGGTAATGAAATAAAAATGAGACACTGGTGCTTTCCCACCTATCTGTTGAAAAGAGAGAAGTTTAAGGAATGGGTAGTAGAGATTATTCAGGAGCTGTTAAATAAGATAGAAATTTCTTCTGAAAGTATAGCTAGGGAGTAGGATAAAATTAAAGTGGAGTTTAAAAATAAGGCAGAAGTAAAAGAAAGGGAGATATGGTTAAGAAGTAACAATAATTATTTAGAAAGACTGACGTATGTTAAAGTATTGCAAAATAGGGAGAATCTCGCAGAACAAGAATAGAAGCAACAGCAGAATGCTAAACTGAAAATAAGGGATTACCTCAATAATATGCATGAGTTTAGAAAGATTGCTGTTAAACAATTTGTTTTTGATGACTCTAGAGCACAAAACCTTTTAGCCCAACAAATCAGGTAAGAGAAAGTAGCAAGGGCTGTCACTAAGCTTAGGAAGCCTATAACAAGAAAGATTAGAAGGAATCCTGTAGAAGTATTAGAAATATTTCTGAAATTCTATAAAAGTCTGTATAAAGCAGAGAAATATGGAAGCCAAGAAAAGGTACAAATAAAAAAGTTTATGGAGAAATTCAATATGCCAAGGTTAAAGGTAGAGGAGGCTCAATTACTAACAGGATAGGAGGAGATGAGATAAAAAATTGTGATGCAGAACCAATCTACAGGAAATTCCCCAGGAGTAGACGGTATTGCTGTGGAAATTTGGAAGCTAGGAGGGAAAAAACTGATAAAGATCTGGAAGGTTTTGTTTAACAGTATTTTAAGAGGAGGAGAAGTACCAACATCCAGGAAGAAAGCAGTGGTACCTGTAATACCTAAAGAAATAAAGCTCCATCAGATCGAGCTTCATACAGGCCCATTTCAGTACTAAACCATGATTGTAAAGTGTTTGTCTGTAATGGCTAAAAGAATGGCAAAAGTGATGCCAGAATTGATAGATATGGATCAGTTTGGTCTTGTGTAGGGGAGACAAACATTTGACAACATTAGTAGAGCAATAATGATCCAGAGGGAAGCAGAATATAAGAAAATACCACTGTTTCTGGTGGGTCTTGATGCAGAGAAAGCATTTGAGAGAGTAAGCCAGGACTTTATGAGAAGAGCAATGGAAGCATTTACATTCCCTGATAAAATTATAAGGTTGATTAGGAGGATATATGAGGGATCGAGGAAAAAATTAAAGTGGGTGGAGTCCTCTCTGATAATTTCTGCTTGAGCAAAGGAACCACACAGGGGTAACTTCTCTCTCCTTTGTTGTTTGCATTATATTTAGAACCATTGGCAAAGAAAATAATGGACTCAGAAATTCAAGGATAGAATTGATATGGTAGTCAAGAAAAGCTGGCTCTATTTGTAGATGATATTATTTTATACCTGACAAAACCAGAAAGGACATTACAGTGATGTTCTTCATCTCACATTGCTGCAGTCCTTACACTTGGGTAGTCCGCTGTCCTCGGTCGGCCCGAATATCAAAGTATTAGGCTGACGTCGGTCAAGGCGCTTAAGACTGACATCAGAACGTCAGGGTACAAATGCGCATGACCGACGTCATATCCTCAGTCGTTTTTGCCGCATGGTCCGATGCAGAAGCAGCTCTGAAATTTTAGTTTCAGACCAGAATATTTTAGTTTTTCTTGCCTCAGTGGTTTACCGGATGTCAGAAAAGTGAATAACTGTATTTCTTGTGGGAAGCAGATACCGCATAGGGATTATCATACTTTGTGTATTCCTTGTTTGGGGCCTGAGCACGACGTTGTTGGGTGTCGCTTTGTGCTAGGTTCAATAAGGCGCACTATTGCGAAGGTTAGATTGTGCCAGGTTGGTCTTGAAGCGGTGCAATTATAATATGCCGCCGGATGCTCGCGCCCGCTTCTTCAAGAAGCGCAAAGACAAAGCAGCTAAACCCAGGCAAGAAGAGTCGCCCGGACGCCGGTTCTTTAGAGGCATCAGTGGAACAGGCTTCTCTGGAGTCCCAGGGGGAGACTTTGATATTGCAGGATGTGGCCTCTCAGGAGGCAGGTCAGGCTGAAGGGGCTTCTCAGGTTACTGTACTCCCTTCCTAGGGTGGTTAGGCCCTCTCCTTCTGTTTCCAAGGCTTCTCCCAGAGGCAGGCCTGGTTTAGCTTCTGTTGGTGTCACTCCTAGTTCATCAGGATCTGTGCCCAAGAAGCACATGCTTAAAATGGCAGAAGATTTAATTACTTTGATTAGGGGTTCTTTGCCTCCTGATAAGAGGCCTAGGGTGGAACCAGAGTTGGGGAGTTTTGAGCAGGCTTCGGATGTTTCAGAGTCTTCGGCTGAAGACTTGCAGGAGTACTCTCCTTATTCTGATTCTGATGCAGATGATTCAACTCCTTCTGCTTCTCCTCCAGAGGATTTTTCTTTTCAGAGACTCTTCATTCCATGAGGGAACATTTTAAGTGGGAAGGTCAGGACTTCTCTGATTCCAGGAAAAGGCTTAGGGAATTTTTTTTTACCCCAGCATAGGCCTTTGGCTATACCACCTGTTCTGGATGTTGTGGAAGATGTGTTTGCAGAGGCTTCACTTAATCCTGATTCTTTGCCTCCTGCTCCTGTTAAACCGGATAGGTATTACAGGGTGCCTGAGGCTCATAAATATCTTTATAAGAGTCCACCCAGAAACTGTTAGTCAGGGACCTAAGGGTGTCAAGGCCTCTGTTGTAAAAAATCCGGTTCCTCCAGATAAAGAGACCAGAGCTTTGGATAGATGGGGAAAGAAAGTCTATACTTCTTCCACCTTAGCTATGAGGGCTTTGAATTGCCAGTTTCACATGTTGAAATATCAAAACTATCTTCTTTCTCAATTGAAGTCTAAGGTAGATGCTCTGGCGGAAGGCATTGAGTGTAAAGAATTACAAAATTTGGTACATGTCTCTGAACAGGTGGGTAAGCATTCTTTACAATGTGGTTTTGATGCTGTACAGGCCTCGTCTAGGGTGGCTGCCACTGGGTCAGTTCTTCGCAGGCACGCCTGGCTGAGGGATCAGAATTTATCTGACCATGTTAAGACAAGGATTTTGGATGCTCCTTTACAGTCTGATGTGTTGTTTGGTTCACCTGTGGAGTCAGTCTTGAAGAAAATGGAAGACAAGGCTAAGTCTATGCAGGCTGTTAAAGATTTTTGCAAGTTCAGCCTCCAAGTTTAGTAGGAACTGGCCTGCTAAGGGGTGGTTCTTATGATTCACAGTCTAGGGGTAGATCTAGGCGTGGTAGGGCAGAGCTCAGAGCTCCTTCAGACCTAGAACAGGGAGTTCTCCTGCACAATCTTCGGGTGAGGGCAGGGGCCAGTCCTTTCGTAAACAGGCCCAATGACCTACCTTTTCAGCTGCCAGATCCTTCTTGCCTGGCAGCACCTTTGGGAGGAAGGTTGGCACTCTTCAAGGAAAATTGGAGTTTGATTACCCAAGACAGATGGGTATTGGATATCATATACCAAGGTTACAAGTTTTATTTCCATACCTTGCCTCCTTTCAAAGGCATGCCGGACGTTCCTCCTCAGCAAAGACTAGAGGCTCACAAACAAATTTCTCTGTTGCTTCAAATAGGGGCCATACAACCGGTCCCTCTGCCAGAAGTGGGCCTAGGATTTTATTCTCGCCTGTTCCTAGTACCAAAGAAGGGGAACACGTGGAGACCAATTTTGGACTTATCTATCCTCAACACTTATCTGGACATTCCCAAGTTCAAAATGTTGACCTTACAACAGCTTTTACCTCTGCTGGGCAAAGATCACTGGATGGTGACTCTGGATCTCAAGGAGGCTTACCTTCATGTTCCCATCAGGCTAAGTTGCAGGAAGTATCTTTTGCTGGCTGGGACTTCTCATTATCAGTTCTCTGCATTGCCCTTTGGCTTATCTACTGCCCAGAGTGTTCACGAAGGTTCTGGCTCCAGTGATAGCTTTCTTCAGGCTAAGAGGAATACAGATCTATCCTTATTTGGACGATTGCCTGATTCTGGCCCAAGGAAAGGACAAACTTCTTCATCATTTACAATATGTGATAGCAGTGCTAAGATGCCTGGGGTATTCTGTGAGCGAAATAAAGTCCAATCTAGTACCCTCTCAGGACATGTGCTTTCTGGGTGTGAGACTGAATACAGCATCCCAGATGGCCTTTTGACCCCGGACAAACAAAAGAATCTTTCTTTGCTTCCATCAATTGTCTCATCAGTCCAGGCTGACTGCAAGGACAGTCCTTCAAGCCTTGGGGTTCATGGCATCTTGTATTCTGGTGCTTCCCAATGCCAAACTGCATATGAGGAAGCTACAATGGTATCTCAAAAATGTATGGACACAGCACTGCCAAGATATGGACACTGTCATTCAGATAATACCTTGCATTCAAAAGGAATTTTTGTGGTGGGCTCAGGAATGTCACCTAAACAAGGGACTCTCTGTGACCCGATCAGAGGCGAGTCAGATTCTAACGACAGATGCCTCAGACAAAGCTTGGGGAGCTCATCTAAATGGAAAGTGGGTACAAGACACGTGGCCTGCCAGACTTCAATATCTACATATCAACTTGAAGGAGATGTTAGCAGTCCAATTTGCATTAATAGCTTTCAAGGATTTACTTCTTCCAGGGCAGGTGTTGGTTCTAACAGACAACACAACTGTCATGTGGTACATCAACAAGCAAGGGGAACACATTCTTATCCTCTATGCAGACAAGCAATGATTTTGTGGGGACTGCTCTCAGTTTACAGCTAAATCTTCAGGCAAGGTTTCTGCGGGAGCACAGAACTCCTTAGCAGATGTGTTGAGCAGACAAATTATGGATCCGTGGAAATTGGATCCTCATGTATTTCAGAAATTGACAGTGTTATGGGGAACTCCAGACATAGATCTGTTCGCTTCTCCACTAAACTACCAGCTGCCAAAGTTTTGCACAAAAGGTTTCATCCCACAGCTTGGAAAGTGGATGCTCTTTCATTCAATTGGAGCAATCTTCATGTGTATGCCTTTCCACCTCTGCCTCTCCTCCCAAAGGTACTCTGAAGGTCAGACAGGACAAGCCAAAGATGATTTTAATAGCTCCAGATTGGCCTCGACAGCACTGGTACCCATTACTGAGAAGTCTGGTAATGGAGCCTCCATGGCCTTTACCTTCGATTCCACACCTGCTGTCTCAGGAGAACAGTCATTTACTCAATGTCAAACTTCACTCTCTTCACCTAACAGCCTGGCATATTCTGTTTTAAACCCTGGAGGTCTCAGCTTCCACAGCAAGTTTTGAATGTTATTTTGGAGGCCAGAAGGCCTAGTACAAGGAAAGTAGATAAATGGAAGAGATTTTTATTTTGGAGTACAGCAAAGGAATTTGATGTTTCTAAGCCTAATTTAAGTGTGGCTCTTCAATATCTTACTGAGTTACTGGACAAAGGTTTGTCCTTCTCTTCTATTAAGGTTCATGCTGCAGCAATTTCTGCTCACTATGACTGTGACCCACCATTGTTTTCTCATCCTTTGTTTAAGCAATTCCTTAGAGGGGCAAAGAATATAAGACCCCTGAGCTCCTACTCCTGCTTGGGATCTCAATTTTGTGTTGGAGAAACTCACTCTACAACCTTTTGAGCCTGCAGCTACTGCCGAGTTGAAATATTTATCATGGAAGACTGCTTTTTGTTGGCCATTACCTCTGCAAGAAGGGTTTCTGAATTACAGGCCCTTATGGCGGTTGAGCCTTTCTTGATTTTCCATAAGGATAGGGTATCTTTACTAATCCTTCCTTTATGCCTAAAGTGGTTTCTAGTGTGGCTTTAAACCAAACTATTCATTTGCCTACTTTTATGCAAACCCCAAAATAAAGGGGAAAAGATTTTGCACACTTTGGATATACACAGGCAGTTGCAATATTATTTGAGCAGAACTAAAGGGTTCAGGCAGTCTCAGCAGTTATTTGTTTCATTTGCTTTGGGTTCTCAGGGCAAGCCTGTGTCAAAACAAACTATTTCTAAGTGGATTGGGTTTTGTATTGCTTTCTGTTATTCCCATCATGGTAAGGAGATTCCAGCTGGGATTAGGCCTCATTCCACTAGGGCTACTGCCACTTCTACAGCTTTTAAGGGGTGGCAACTAAAGATATTTTGGAGGCAGCTACTTGGAGTTCAGTGCATACTTTCTCTAAGCATTACCACCTTCCACTTTACTCTAAATCTAGGGCTGGTTTTGCCACTGCAATTTTACAGGGCATTTTGGCAGCTCCTACTGCTTTATAGTTTTGCCATCCTCCGTTACCTCTGCTTTGGGATTCTACCCAAGTGTAAGGACTGCAGCAATGTGAGATGAAGAACATAGTACAGTTTTGTACCTACCATAAATGTAGATGTTCAAGATCCACATTGCTGCAGTCAACCTCTCTCTCCTTCCCCTCTGTAGTTAGAGGTGGTTGTGTGGTTTGGGTTGTGAATATTGTGGATATTGTATATATTATACATATGATTAGTGCAAGGGTGGTTGGTTGTTTTTTGTGGTCTTTTGGTTTTGACCTTTCTTTTTAGAGTCTTCTGACATCTGGGGCAAGAAAAGACTGAGGATATGACGTCGGTCATGCGCATTTGTACCCTGACGTTCTGATGTCAGTCTTAAGCGCCTTGACCGACGTCAGCCTAATACTTTGATATTCGGGCCGACCGAGGACAGCGGACTACCCAAGTGTAAGGACTGCAGCAATGTGGATCTTCGAACATCTACATTTATGGTAGGTACAAAACTGTACTTTATGGAACATATTGAGACATTTCAAATGTTTTCGGGATACAAAATCAATGAAACTAAAACAAAGGCAATAGCGATAACTTATGTATCCACACAAAAATTGGTTCAGCAATATCTATATTTATGGGGACATTATAAAAATGAAGTATTTAGGAATATGGATTAAAATTGTTTCCAGTGTCACGGCTAAGAATCTGTGGGAAGAGACTAAACAAAAGATAATACATAAACAGAGAAAGTGGAAGCATTGTTATATGGATATCAAGATACAAGCAGTTAAAATGTTTTTGTCCCTTTACAGGTCAGGCATATTTTTATCATCCAGAGGAGAAGTTGTCGATACCAATTAATAAGGAGCTGAAGAATGTTATCTGGGAGGGGAAGATGGCAAGAGTCAAGTGTAACCTTCATAAACCACAAAGACCTCCTAGACAAAGTACACATAACAAATACCCTTAGCAGCCTCAAATGTGCTCTTTCAAAACAACACCCACATCAACACATAGCGCTACATCTCATGTAGCCTCTACCACTAAGCCTATAAAGCAAGCCACCACACAATCCAACATTATCGTCATTGGAGACTCCATCGTGAGACACATTGATGTCCCTCTCACCAGGCTGAGCAAGGAGAAAGTCATGGTCATTTGCTTATCAGGAACTAGGATCTGCCACATTGCGCACGCACTCAGGTCATTGAACCACAATTACCAGTATGACTCAGTCATACTCCATATGGGAGTAAATGACCTGAGATGTACCTCCCTAGATTATATGAAGAGAGACATTATGGAGCTTTCACAATATGTGTCGCAAGTTGGTATGAGCCTAGCATTGAGCAGCATTTTACCTTCTCCAAGGAAGATGCCACAATACAAACAAAATATGATTGACTTTAATAATTGGCTTAGTTTCTGGGGTCATTCGAAGGGGGTGCAATATTTGTCAGCATGGAAGGAGATGGTCAACACACCACGCTGCTTTGCCAGGGATGGTCTACACCACTCCCCTATAGGCTTTTCAATATTAGCTAAAACATTGTCTTCCCCCATAGTGCCTTTTTTAGGTAATGCCAAACTGAAAGTACTTCAGACATAGCAAATTGAAACCAAGAAAATCTAAAGGTATTACTGCTCAATGCTAGGAGTGTTAACTAAGGAAATGATTTTTTTGAACTATGATACTGAATTGGAATTGCCTAGACATAGACATGCTGATTCTAATTATGGTGTCTGTAAAAAAAACAAAACAATTACTAGATAAAGGTGCACACAATTTAAACCAAATGTACTAGAAATAATGAATATAGTTACAGAGGTAAAACAACTGGACTTGGGATCTTTAGAAAACGGTAGGAGCAAATTACACAGAAAAAATGGGAATTGTGGGAACAATACATGCAGAAGAGGAATAAGGTTTAAAACAAGGGATGATTTGAATGAACTATGTAATGTTTGACAATGACTGTATAGATTACAAGAGATGCATAATGCTTGCAAATAAAATTGTCAATATGTTTTGTGATATATAATGTTTGTAACTAAAATTATGTCAGAATGGTTTTTCATTTATATAAATGTATGATTGCCTATGTCATATTTGATAATTTAATAAAGATGCTTCTTGTTTTAAAAAGAAAACTGAATGCTTTCAGGTACGTACTTCACAAACATTTATTCTATCCTCAGTGATGTTCATTATCAAGTTGGCTAGAATGGCCAACATTAGAAATTCATACTTTAACAAATGAAAAAAAAATGTACCTCTTTAGTGTGGCGACAGGAATTTCATTCTGTATGCTGTCAGTATTCTTGCACATTCCAAAATGCATTTTAGACCTTTTTGACCCTATTCCTCTATCAAGATACATGGAACTGATATCTTAACATACTTTAAATCTTTCAGATTCCATTAACTGTACAAAGTTGGTTCATAACGAGATCCTGACCACAAGGAAACCTGTTTGCCCCATGGACTTGATTTTTTTTTTGCTTAAAATTTTACTTTATTCTCTTATAAGCTTGTCAGAACAGGTGGCCTCAAGTAAGTATCTGTACAAAAAATATCTTTTTTTGTTGTTGGAAAATTTTGGAGCTACAGGCTTTAATATGCAGAGAGCACTACACAGCTTTCCACAAGGACAATGTATCATGAAGACTCAATCATTCCTTCATGTCAGATTAACAATTAGCTAGTTGATGTAGCTTCGTATGTTTCATCCATACACTCACAACAAGAGGGAGATGATTCTAAACACAAGTGTTACTAAAATAAACACAAGTGTTAACAAAAGCAAAACCAAAAATATTAGGCTGATGCGCCAAATTATTGTTTCCTTCTTGCCATGCAAATAGAGAAGATCAGTTTCTAAATATATGTTTTCCAAGTGGTTAGTCATCTGCGTTGCATTTTGCCATAACCATCACAGCATGACCTGCCCTTCCCAGGTCATAGCTCATTCTACAGGAGCTGCAGCTACTTCTCCAGGTATTTAAAAAAGGTCGGTACTTGGACTTCTCTTCATACTGTTTACAAACAGTACAAGCTAGATCTTCAGTCTATAAGCAGATCACTTTTTGCAGAAGCATATTCAAAAGGCATGCTATGTTTATCTCCCATGTCTTTGTCTGTTTGTACTGGTTTGCATACTGCCATTCATTCTGAGTGTATTATAACAGTGATTCTTAAGGTGAACATGCTTCTTTGTGAGGGTATGCTCATTGTAACCTTGATGTTTCAATAATAAGATCATTGTTGCAATAAGAGCTCCTGTACCCTTTCCCATTTGTGTTGTCTTTCTGCCTGGAATGGTGTGAAACTGTTTATATTGCCAGGAGTACATCCCACCAAATTATTCATCATGCTTCTTGGTGGTATGGTATTACCAAGGATTTCACCCTTTAAGTGGAGAGCTTTGGGGAGTTTTACTGTGCAGTTTGTTAGAGTTGTTTATCAGTCAGCCTTAGGTTCAGGTGAACTTCCTTACCCAAGAGTTCTATATTCTCTCTAAAACCATGCTGTGACATAAGTATATAATCCTACTTGCTACTGCCAAATTGTATCTGATACACAGGGGCTATGGTCTCACAATCTGCACCACTGCCAACAATTTGTATGTGAGGAACAATAGGCCTGTGCCTTGAATAATAGCCAAAACCTATAATATTCAATAAGCTTCCGATTTTACAGCTATAGATCAGAGTTCTAATCGCTGACCCTCAAAAAGAGCCTGGTGCTTTCCATTGTATTTTTATCAGCAGCAATTAAAACTTGGCCAAGATTATTTTACACAGACACAAACATACACACACAGTTACACATTCTTTCACAATATTTTCCAAGAGGTCTTCCTGATATCTCTCCAGTGTAAACATCCCCTTCCTTATCTTGATCGTAATGATGGCACAAGCTAGCATATCATAACACAATTACCCTTAAAATAATCAAGCTGTTAAATATCTGTATGGTGACAATAGCTTGAGCGGTAATTCTATGAAAGGCAAAAGCCAACAATTATTGCTGCACCATCCCATTTCACATTCCATTAATATAAACAATAACTAAATCATCAGCCACAGTTTGAATATTGAATATTGAAATAAATCAAACCAAGCAATGCATGTCGTAAAATCAAATATACATGCAGCTAACATTTTTCACAAGAAAAATACAAAATAAATGGGCTTAAAGAGACAGATGACATAAAGAAAGTTTTAACTTTTAGTTTACTTGTATCCGTTTCTGTTTGTACTTTGAATATGTCTGCTGACTTGCTATCTAACTCTAATTTGGAAGTCTAAAAAGTAGTTGCAAAATGGAAACCAATATGAGCTCTGCTCAGAAATGCAATCCAAATACATAGTCCAAAAGTAAACAGATTTCTTTCTCTTCTTAAAGCAGTCCAAGATATTCTTTCCTTTTAGGTTTAGCACCTAGTGCTAGGTGCTAGTTGGTGATGCTTTTCCCGTTTCCACAATGTCTTAACTTGGGGGCTGGAGGGAGTTGATGTCTAACAAGCTAGTGTCCAAATAAAGTA
This sequence comes from Protopterus annectens, assembly GCF_019279795.1. NCBI lineage: Eukaryota > Metazoa > Chordata > Ceratodontiformes > Protopteridae > Protopterus > Protopterus annectens. The sequence goes on along the minus strand of NC_056735.1, from coordinate 1,351,851,485 downwards.
ATGTATTTTATAAGCTAAATGCATTGCAGATGTGTTCACATTTGTAGAGCCAGATTAATTTCAAAGTATTTTTCTGCTTTCCCTCTGAAAGCAGTCACATATCAACACTATTCACATTTGTATCATTCTATACATTTTACATGCTACAAGATTCAAAACTACAGTCTTGTGTGAAAAAATGATTATATTTTCTTGAATTTAACATAGCTTCTTTACACGTGCTGATTTTTAATGCAAGTAGAATTCACTGAAATCAGTTTCTAAATACTGATTGGTTCAGTTAATCATGTATCAGTGAAACCCATGTATCTTCAAACTGTCACTTCAGAATATGGTGAGAAGGCCTTTGATTGGTCATGCAGTAACTGCTTTGTGCTGAACACTGACATCCCCAAACAGAAGCAGTAAAATATAATAAAAAAATAAAATGAGCTGTATTCAGAACAGTTGATAGAAATACCGGTATGAACAGCAAAAGTTAATAGAATCCATCACAAGTATCACCAACATTTTTTGGTGCAATGTATGTCTTTATTTTCTTTATTGTACCAAGAATTATTTTCTAGAAATCCCCTGAAACTCTTCATTGATCTTGATACTGACCTTGATAAATACCAACATACCTCTCAACTGTCCATATTTTCTCAGAATGTTCAGATTTTTGCCTCATATTTTTGGTCTGATACCCAGAAAATTTGTGTTTTTTGGCAAATCACTAGATTAATCTGAGAAGTGAAGTCACTAAATAATGAAATACATTTGAGTCTCATACCTCATGTCCTTCAGAAAAAAAATGTATGCTAGACAAATCAAGTTATTCTAGCAACTTTTTAAGTTTATAAGAGCAACATTTAAAATCTGTCCCTATTTTTTGGGCCTTTACCCCCCCCCCCCACCACCACCACTATTATATTAGGCTTTGTCCAGATTTTTTAAGTTAAGAGGTTGATGAATACACATTACACCTAGGCTAAATTCTTCTTTGATACACTCTGAAACTGATTAGTGACTTCACCTCTTTGGAGGAAGTTGTTCCATAGTTAGTCTCAGTCCAAAACTACACTATGTAACTCTTTCCAAGCAGTTAAAATTTGAAGTTTTCCTCCAGGTAAGCACACTGGTATGCCAGTAACAGAACCAGCCTCAGTAGGTGCCTTGATTCAGAGAAGTGCATTATGTTTAGTTGCTGGCAGACACTCTAATGCAGCCACATTTGTAGTTTATATAATTCACAGCAAATATTTCCTTTGTTATGCACCTGGTGAATGGGACGCATATATTTATATGCACATGGAAGGATATACAGCAAGAAAATTAAAAAACATTCAAATGTAATCTCAGAGAAGGAAGATATCCAGTACCTGTTAATAGAAGCAATTTGAGAAAAATGTATTTTATAATGTGCATCACATCTTGACACAATCCCCAAGTAAGCATTACTACGATGGAGTCCTCAGAAGTAGTCACCAGTTGTAAAAGTAGATTAAACATACTATAGTACAGCTGATATTCAATACAATACTTTATATGGTATGTCATGGGTCAATCACTAAGGGAGGCGTACTAAGTCTATGTTAAACTGCAGTCTGCATGTTGTACTACATGTTTTCCTCTTATTTTTCAATGGCTTATATCACATCATGAGAGGAAAAAAAGGTACTGCAGCACTTCGCAGTTTGACCCTCCCAGATTTCAGAGTTTACAGTTTGATGCTCCATGTGTAATTGATCTTCGTTTTTTCAGAAGTACCACACATGGATTATTTCCACCCAGCGCATAAGAATGATTCAGCTTTAAATGACTCACTCAGAGTATTGCCCTTCATAAATACCCAGTAAAGAAAACCCAAGACATCTGCATTTTCTTTATTTGCTGAAATCTGCTTGGTTTCCATTCTCTGATGAAGCTTAACATTTTTATAACAATGACTGCTAAAGACATGTACCATCTTTCTGATCCCTGATCACCTTTTCCAGCTTCCAGTTTCTTTGCTTCTGTGAAGGCTACAAAGCCTGCCAGGGAGGTCTGGGCAGTGAGGATGAAAGAAGGGCATCCAAAAGTCTGTACCATGAACAGGTTTCAACCAGCTGATGGCATACATTGTCATGTCACAATAATGTCCAATATCAGCCATATTCTTACACAGTCAAGACAAAGAAAAAACTGCAGTCAGTAAACACAGTTTAATAAAAATGCTGATTTCTTGAAATATATAATAGCTTGGAACATTGAGCAATAGCAGTCACTTCAGTCACAGTAATGTAGCAGCCCTATTGGTTACTTCTGTTTGGTTTTGCTTGGTCTTTCTTTGTATCCACTTTGACTTTATGACAAATGCTGCTAATGTATATTGTATGTATACCTGGTTGATAGAAACCATTTCATTGTTTGTAAATGTGCTAAAATAAAACTGTTTCCCTAAGACTAGAAAATGTTGGATTCTTTTCAATTACACCCGCATGGCAAGACTGAGCAGGTCCCCTCCCCACCACCACCACAAGTTAACCCACTCTGGCCATATGTGGTCAATTACTCAAAAAGCTTACTCAACCCCACGCAAGTGAGACAGGGTGCATGGACCGAACGAACATATAGTCAAGCACACAAAATAATCCAGCACCAGGGAAATATGTAGAATATAAAATTCTTTAATGTGGCAAAAACAGCAAACCGGTTTCAGCAAAAAGTACAGCCTTAGTCAGTGCATTAACTGCCATTAATCAACTTCACATTTAAATAGTGCAATATTAGACCAGAGTCAAAGCTGATTGGTACATGCCAAAATTAGCTCAATTCATTAAGGCCGGGCTTAAACAGAGCACCCAGCCTGACAGTCCAACTAGATTCCGTGTAATTTAATATAGAATTCAGTCCTGTTTTATTAGATTTATTTCCTTGGATTTTGTCAATAATTGTAAATTGGAATTTAGCAGTACAATGGTCATTGTATGTTTGTAAAGAGCATTGGATATTCTTTTGTTTCTTATAATACTTGATGAAAGATCACAGTGTTAGCTGGTCCAGTCCCACATATAGTACCAGTTATGGATCTTTCAAAACTGTCGGAAGGTCTCTCAGCAGACAGTGATAACTTGACAGTTTTTGGACTACGACCATTAGGTTCAGACAACACAACTTTGGATAAGTATGATCCTGATTGTCTCTGTGGGGTATTATTTTCAGAAACTAACAAAGAGTATGAAGACACTTGGATCTAACATTTGGCATTTGAAGCCCTTTAAAGCATATAAACTTAAGGACATCACCCCTAGGGGTTTGCGTGTCCACACCCAATCCTTGGTCAGTCAGATAGATGAGAGATTATCTCAAGACTGGGCCCAGGCCCAGCATAAAGCTTGGGTGGGAAGCAGGAACAGCTTAAATCAAGTGGGGATTATCTTCCTATTTGAAATAACCTCAGCAAAAAACTCATGTGATTGTTTGACCATGCTACACTACTATTACATGAGAAATGTCCTGGAAGACTTTCCCCACAGTTTCAGCATGACCCTGCATGAGTAGTAGCACTTGACTGCAACTTTTTGGGTGATATATCATCTCGGCAGGATATGTTAGTGCATGTGGAATATGAGCTCTGCATTCCTCTGGGCTCAGCACTGAATGTTGACCCCCATGCTGTTGCTTCTTATAACATCTCAGGTCATCTTGTCTTTGTACCTATTCTTGAATTTAGTCCAGCATCTACCAACAGCTTTTAGAGTGTACAGGCTCCCCATGGTTGATGAACTTCACTCGTGACTAAGAGATATGGTTTCCCTCCTACTCACTAGGGAGACGTTATTCATACAGCTACCACATCCACAGATGGAGGGAGGTCAAGTTCCACCAATATATCTCAGATGTAGTTACTACCTGAAAGCCCATTTACCATTTCCCACCCCTTTCACAGGCTCATGAGGTGGTAAAAGTAACATTCTTGAGTTGCAGGAAAGTATGAACCTTTTCTAATCCTCTTTTCATCCACTTGCCCTTCCTAAGCAAGACTGCATCAAGCAGTGATACTGGTTTCCTCCAGACTTGTAAAACTGATGAGGTTTCTTTTCACCTAACCCATTTAGTTCTTAAATTTGTTCTTCAGAATAAAATAGCAAACTTTCCAGTCACTTTCCCCTATTCAGCTTCAGTGGACTCTTGTAAAGTAGACACAAGGGTTTCTGCTGTAGTTCTGTCTTAGAATATCTCGCAGAAAGAAATAATTGGATAATTGTGTATGTCTGACACTAACCCCCCCCCCCCCACACACACACACACACTTTTCAGAGACAGGCCTAGTAGGTGTTGTGTGCTCAGTCATCAGCTTTCTGTTCCACACAAACTTACCCAAGCTTCTGTGAATAGTCTTCAACAGTTAGTCTATCATGTAGAAAGGAGGATGATTAAACATGTATAATATGAAGAGACACTGTCATCATCATTGTTGTTGCCTTCCATTGTCTGACAGGAACAACTTGTTTCACTTTCAAGAAGTGTCCCATCTTGTCTATCAAGCTGCCAGAGCTGACCTTGTGTATTTTAACAGCTGATGGCCTAAGGGAAAAGCCAGGTACTTTATACCCTCTGGCACCAGTGGAAAAGAGGATGGGATTAAGGCATATTCCTTGTGGAAAGGGATGAACTATGTTCATCTACAACCCCAACACCAGCATGCAGTCATCTAAGGGTTCTATTACAGAATGGAAATCCTTCTCAGAATATTCAGTTAGGATCAAACAATTGCCCATGTAAAGTAAGATTTTAAAGCACTTTGGTATTTTCACCTCTTGCTGCAGGCAGACATACAACCTGAGCTGGTTGCCAGAGATTCAGAGACAAGTAAATATTAATGTATGTATGTATGTATGTATCTATCTAGAGATAGTGACACCTTATCATACATCTCATTCCCAAAGGTGAGGACAGTATGGAAATAGTGACCATCCTAGCTGATGAAATGAGGTAACTTGCTGTGAGATTTACTGTAGGCAACTTCAACTGACAAATGCAGAAGCTTGAAATAGTGTTTGTGTTTGTCCCTACAGTGAGAAGATTTTGACATACTAATAAATTGGGTTACAGGGAATATTTGTCCCCTACCTTGCTACATGCAGAGGCAAAGCCACTAGTTTCATAACCCCCTTTGATTTCTCTGGATTAAATAGTCCACATTCACTTTTTCACTTCTAGTCACTGAAACAGAAACAAGTATAACATCCATAGTAGCCTCCTGCAGTTGGGACCTATCTAGAAGGCTCTCAGTCTTAAGGCAGAAAGAGCCACTTCATCATATCTGGTTAGGTACATGCTGAAGGGAGCATTATAGTCCGTAATGGGTCTGATAAGGGCTGAATAAAGTGGCATTATAACTTCTTTAGACCTGGATGTCATGCCATTCCTTATAAGATGGGCGACATACAATGATTTACTAATGCCTTGGCAACATGTTGGTCAAGGGCCAGATTACCATCTCCATGTGTTCCCAAATCCCTGACTACTGGGCCAACTCTTAGGGGTGTTGTATCGCTGGAGTAATTAGCAAGGGTGAATGTTTTCCCAAAAGGTACTGTAATGCATTTCTTCATATTGAATCTTAATCCATGACTTTGGCACCAATCATTTGTCTTTGTTAAACTCTCTTGTAAAATGTTTTTATTATGGGGACATCTATGATAAACTAGCAATGGTATCACCAAGTCCAGTCAGGAACAAATTCCAACAAAAGGAAGATCTTACATCTATGATAACTTTCAGTTTGCAGTCATCAGTGAACCTGGTCAGCCAAAGGCTCTTGACATTAGCCTTTACCTCTAAGAAGTAGATACCAAATAGGAGTGGTCCCAGCACTGAACCCTGACGTACCCTGCTGGTGATGAGTCTCTTAGTGAAGGTGGTCTCCCCATTCCTGACTTCCTGAGTCCTGTTTGCAATCCAGCAGTATCAAATGCCTTAGCCAGGTCCAGGTAGGTAGTATGCACAGTTTTCCCCTCATATGTTGCCTTGGTGACCTTCTCAAATATGTTCAGTTTTTAAAGTCCACAGTAATCTTCTGCACTCCTGGAGGAATATTCTTGCTGGGCGAGTACACAAATAGTATTACAAGCTGCTGTCTTTAATGGGCATCATCTGATTACTGCCATCAGTGGCTGTATCACTGACAGAGCTAGATCATGGTCAAAGGGGCTGTATGTGGGGTAATGGATCAGGACCCCACCCCACCCGGCAGCCATTCAGTGTCTCATTACTTGGCTATCTCTTACCAGTTACCATAAACACTGTTCAAATCTGTCAGTATGCGTACTGTTTTATTTTTCTTTGTCGTCTTCTGCCTTACTTTTACAATGATTACAGATATTTAGATTTGATTTAAAACTTTTATTTTCAAGTTTTATAGTACAAATGCTGAAAGCCCTTTGCTAAACGAAACAATGCAGTCTCAAAATGAACAAACTTAGCATGAGCAGCAGTAAACTTCTCAGCTCTTGAAACTCACATTCACTGAAAATGAATCTGGCCACTTGCAGATTAACTGTCCCTTTGGGCTGCTTTCAAACCATGGCCCCCCAGCAAACATTTTTTGGGCCATACGTAAATAAATGTGTTCCTTGTTTCACCTTACTGTTTGTATTAAATTATATTCCGTGTTTAATACAGCAGTACTTGTTAGAGTATGTTTTATATTTGTAGTTTTGAACATTTTTCTAATAAGCTGTGAAACAAAATATATGTGTCAGTAATAACAAAACTACCCATTTCAGAATATTTCAGCCATAAGAGTCCACTTCAGCAAGTATTACAACACCAGCTATGAAGACTTGATACACATACAGATATACATAGGTGCACACACATGCACACATACAAACAAACATTATCCTGTTTCATATACCATAACCAGAGTTTGGTAGTACTCCCTTATAGAAAAGCGAACATTTGTGGTAGGCGCTGTATCAAAATATTACCATGAATGTCTCCTTGGTTTTGTATAGCAGGGTAACATATTTTTCCCCTGTTGTATTTCAGCACCTACTGTACTTCCCACTTAGTTTTGTTACTGAACAAGAAGCCTTTGTCCCCTGTATATAGCTCAGCACTGAAAAATAAAACCAATTTTAATCAATTGCTGTTGTGTTTTTCATCCTCTGTCCCTGTAGCCCTCTCACCTGCATTAATTTGATTTTCAACTCCTACCCTTTTTATCCCAAGCCTCCTTCAAATCCCTTCAAGTTAATGAAAGTCAGTGTGATCTCTCTAAACTCACATAGTAACGCTCTGAGCAAGCTTCCACATAATAGTTTGCACCACTGTACACATGAACTTTTATTTAACCTCCTCACCTAATTCCTCTGATGTTCCCTCACCCATTTGATCAATTCATTCCTCCTCCCAAATGATGGCTTCCAGGTCTGTGGTGAGCTCACCAGCTCCTTTCCCAGAAGACCCTACAGGGCTGTACTCGATGGTGGGAGTCTCATGCCCCATTTTGTTCCCTACATGATGAACCCACCACTGCTGTTCACATCAGGCCTGAATGGACACACCAGCCCCACCCTTCTCTTAGAGGTGAGTCTGATGATAGTGAATGAGTCAGTCTGGAAGCTGAGCAGATCTCCTAATCTGGGGAGCAATGAGTCCCCTTGGCACTTCTTCCTCAGCTTTACAATGTATGCACAGTAGGCTCATTTTCCACAGGTGCAACAGCTTGTGGTCCTTTCAGGTGTCACTCAAGTGGTGAACAAGAGCCACCACCCTATCCCTTTGCTTCATGGAGCCAGCAATGTATGCTTATTCCATTCCTCTCTGTCCCACCCCTTTCAGTGCCTCTGCTACCAGTATACACCTGCTGCTGAGGAAGGACAGTGTGCACAGTACAGAACTAATGCAAATATTGATTTCAAAAGTGGTACATGACAGCACCATGCAAATATTTGACTCAAAAGCGATATATGACAGCACCTTCCTTAACAGCCTTGAGTACCACCCTTGTAGCTAATCTATCAAAACAAAGACAATGCAGATGGTTAACTGTGATTATTACATACCATTGTTCATGCTAGGTTGCTGTTTTATGTTTTAGTCTTTTAGCTGACTTCTGCAGGCATAGAAATGCTGGTTTATTTTGCTTTACCATAGCTTTTATCCATCATTAGTTTCAAGATCTTTGCATCTTGTTGCTTATTTTTTGGAACCATATTTTTTAAGATATGCTCTTCTTGCTGTGTTCTCTTCCTTCTGCTGCTAAGATGCTCAGTGCCGCACTGCATTAAATTAGAATGGGGGCTGTAGTTATTTCCTTCTTTAAGCAGAGCTACAACCTTTAAATTATATGCTTCCTTCATAGCATTTTTTGGCATTTTCACCTTGGTCACCTTCTCCATGTTTAGAAACTTTGCATGTTCTTCGTGTTTCACTGTTGCAGTCATCACATTTGGGTTATCTGGGCCAAGACAATGAGAGCACTGATAAACCAAAAACGAAAAACCAGGACAATGAGAGCACTGATAAACCAAAAACGAAAAACATTTGGGTTATCTTCATGTCAAAGCAAAATTACTAGATGCACCATTAAACCAAGAGCGTCTATTTGGCAATAAAGCAGAAGAAGTCCTCAAAAGGATGGAGGAAAAAGCTAAATCTATACAAACTGTTAAAGATTTCTTACAAGTACAGCCACCTAGATTCAGTAAGCATTGGCCTTCAAAAAACTAGTCTTTTCCAGTCCCACCCAGACCTTCTCAGTCCAAACCCAGGGGCAGCAGACCACCAAGACTACAGTCTCAGGGTGTGCACAGATCTAAGCAATGGAATGCTCCCACCTCCAAAACAGAGAGTAATAAGCCACCATCCTGTGGTAAAATCTCACAATGACTTATCCTTAACTCTTCCAAGCCTTGCCCAAGTATTTGCACCTTTAGGAGGGGAAATTTGCCCTGCATGCCAAAAACTGGGAGTACATTACCCAGGACAGATGGATCTTAAATATTGTTTCCCAGGGATACATATTCCACTTACACTCACTCCCTACCCCAAGCGGATGGCCAGACCTCCCCCTAAACCAGTGGGCAGAGGCCCAAAAGCAAGTACTTGCTCTTCTAAGTATCAAGACTATTCAACCTGTCCCAGCAGGACAAAGGGGACAAGGCTTTTATTCCAGACTGTTTCTGGTACCCAGAAAAGAAAACTTGGCATCCTATCCTGGATCTGTCTATTCTCAACACCTTTCTGGTGGTTCCAAAATTCAAAATGCTTTCTGTCCAACAGCTGCTCCCTATGCTAGTCAAGGACTCCTGGCTAGCAACCCTAGACTTAAAAGAAGCTTATCTGCACATCCCTATAAAGTAATTTTTCAGAAAATACCTAAGTTTCAGAGCAGGTTCTGTGCACTATCAGTTCTCTGCACTTCCCTTTGGCTTATCTACTGCACCCAGGGTATTCACAAAATGCCTAGCTCCAGCCATTGCATATTGCAGGCAGAGAACAATTCAAATGTATCCATACTTGGATGATTGCCTGATTCAGGTGGACAGTCAGGAATTGCTACTACAGCACCTGGCATTTGTAAAGAGACTTCTAACTTCACTGGGGTACACCATCAACGAAAAGAAATCACATCTGGTACCCAGCCAACAGATTGTATTCCTGGGAGCAAGCTTGAACACAACTTCCCAGATGGCATTCCTCACTCTAGAAAAACAAATTTATTTGACAAACTACTTCAATCTACTGGCCACCAAAACTCGGCTATCTGCAAGAAAAATACTGCAAGCCCTAGGGTTCATGGCCTCTTGCATTCTACTAATTCCATATGCAAGACTGCATATGAGGAAACTTCAATGGTACTTAAAAAGTCTCTGGTGTCAACATTCTCAGGAACTGGAAACAGTGATTCCTATCATTCATTGCCTGAGGACAGAGTTCCTTTGGTGGGCAGAGGCCTGCTACCACAACAAGGGATTCCCTTTCACTCAACCCCTAACAACAGATGCATCAGACTATGCATGTGGGGCTCACATGGCAGGACAATGCATTCAAGGCAAATGAAGCCCAAAGCAAGTGCACCTGCATATCAATCAAAGAGAAATGTTAGCTGTACAGAATGCTCTGACAGCCTTCAAAGGCCTTATTCTTCCAGGACAACTATTGGTAAAGACAGACAACACCACACTTATGTGGTATATAAACAAGCAGGGAGAACCCATTCCAACCCACACCGCAGATTAGCCATGGCTCTGTGGAACATAGCCTTGAGCAACCAAGTGCACCTGCAAGCTCAATTCCTGCCAGGCAAATTAAATTCACTGGCAGATGACTTAAGCAGAATTCTCAGGAACCCACATGAGTGGAAACTAGAACCCAAAATATTCAAGCTTTTGAGGGACAGGTGGGGGGCACCAGAGGTGGACCTCTTTGCTTCCCGTCAGAACTATCAATTGAGCAAATATTGCACCAGAACTTCCCACAGCCAAGCTTGGAAAGTGGATGCCCTAGCCTTTACCTGGGAAAGCCTCTCAATCTGTGCCTTTCCCTCTCTGCCCTCCTCTCAAAGGTTCTACTAAAGATCAAACAGGACAAGCCAAGGACAATCCTGATTGCACCAGACTGGCCACACCAGCACTGGTACCCTCTTTTGCGCAGTCTGACAGTAGTGTCACCATGGCACCTGCCTCAGACCCCTTCCCTGCTGTCCCAGCAGGAGGGCCAGGTTTTGCACGCTCAGCTCCAAACCCTGAACCTAGCAACATGGCTCATCCCCTGAACTCATCACCAGCAACCCTCAGTAATCAGGTGCTGGATGTTATTCTGGAGGCAAGGAGGCCTAGTGCTAAAAAATCCTATTCGGAAAAGTGGAAAAGGTACTGTTCCTGGAGCCAGTCTCAGGGAATGGACACAACTCTGCCCAGCTTACCTCATATCCTAGATTACTTAACAGATATGCTCCACAAAGGCCTATCCTTCTCTTCAATTAAGATTCATGCCTCTGCCTTCTCAGCTAATTATAACACTGAGCTGCCCCTCTTCTGTCATTCTCTGGTCAAATAGTTCCTGAGAGGAGCAAAACATTTAAGACCTTCCAGAAGAGCTCCCACTCCAGCCCGGGACCTTAACTTTGTATTGGAAAAGTTCACGCTTCCACCCTTTGAACCTGCTGCTACAGCAGAGTTAAAATTCCTCTCATGGAAATCAGCTTTACTTCTAGCCGTCACTTCAGCAAGAAGAGTGTCTGAATTGCAGGCCCTTATGGCCGTGGAACCCTTCATTATCTTCCATGCGGACAGGGTTTCCCTCAGGACCAACCCTTCATTTATGCCAAAGGTGGTATCTAGTGTGGCTTTAAACCAATCCATTCATTTGCCAACTTTTTTCCCTAATCCTCAAAATAAAGGGGAAAGGATTTTGTACTCTTTGGATGTGCACAGCCAGTTTAGGTTCTATCTGGATAAGACTAAGCCTTTCAGAAAATCTGACTAGCTGCTAGTCAGCTTTGATGCAGGGGCAGAGGGCAAGGCCATTTCAAAGCAAACCATTTCTAAATGGATAGCACACTGCATCCATTTCTGCTACAAACACCATGGGAAACCTACCCCACAGGGGATCAGAACACATTCCACTAGAGCTGCATCAACCTCTACAGCTTTTCTCAGGGGAGTCCCTACCAGGGACATCCCGGAAGCTGCAACCTGGAGCTCTGCACACACTTTCACCAAGCATTACCACTTACCTATCTTTTCTAAATCCAGATCTGGATTTGCCACAGCAGTCTTACAGGGCCTGATTGCCCGCCCTAATACTTCTTAACTACCTCCACCCATCCTCAGCTTTGGGAATCAACCCAAATGCGATGACTGCAACAGTGAAACACGAAGAACATAGTACAGTTGTGTACACTTACCATAAATGTAGATGTTCGAGTGTATTCACTGTTGCAGTCCTGGTTACCCTCCCTCCAGCCCCCTGACTTCTCTTTACTTCTACCTATCTTTTTTGTTTGGCATATCTTATATCATTGGTATTTGTTTTTTGCTGGGAGTGTTACATACCATGTAATTGCTTCCTATTTTGGGGGCACCTGACATCTGATGTAATGGCGTTGGCTGCATGTTTTATACCCCTGACGACCTGACGTCATGGAAGAAGCAACATCATCTGACACAGAAATCCCAAGACTCTGGTATTCAGGCTGACTGAGGGCTACCTGCAATTAGATAACCCAAATGTGATGACTGCAACAGTGAATACACTCAAACATCTACATTTATGGTAAGTGTACACAACTGTACTTTTCTTACTGACAGGCTTGCCTGTTAAATGTTTTCCTGTCCGCCTTTTTTTTTTGTGTTATGATCTCTGACTCACTGTTTCTTCTGTTTCATGTTTGAAAACATCCCAACATTAAGGGTATCTCGGTCTTCAATCTTTCTGTAAGCTTGATGAGTGTACATTTGCTTTGAATGGTTTTACCTTAAGTTCTTGTGTCTGACATTTTGTGTGTCAGTGCTTTGTCTGCATCAATCTTTTCTTCTCTTCTCTCACCAAAGACAAAACAGTAGCCACATTTCTAGCATGTCTGGTTTTAAAGACAGTGATGGGTTACCCCCTGTCCCCCCTTGTACAGGACAGTCCCTGTCTAGGCAGTTGTGTCCTGTGGTCTGTGGAAAACATGAAAAATGGCAAATGTTTTGAGATTGTAGGACAAAAATCATTTCCTAACTTTCCTTTAATAGTTGCATAAAACAATTTTATATCTGAAATATCTAAATATTGTACGACACACAATAAACAATTCAAATTGTACGTAGTACATGCTTTGTAGAACAGGGAAACAAGGTTGCTTATGCTCTAATGGTGGTGAGCATTGTTAATTTTACTTGGTGTACATGTTTTAAGCTTTGCATTTCTGCATTTTATAACAGAAGCCAAAGGTACAAAATGTAACTACTTTGTGATGTCTTTGTAGGCCAAGACACAGATAAGAAAATAAACTCACAGATGATTGAATTTCATTTGCATCTTTAACAATGAGTCAGCCAGCTGTTTTGTGTGCTGATCAATGCTGTCCTTGAGACTGCAGTGTATCCCCCCACACATAATTATGTAAAACATTGTATGTTACTCAGAATGAAAGCTGCTAGTCTGGAGTGGTGGGTGATCTATAACAAGCTGACGCAAGAGTAGTTTGTGCAAAAGTACTTAACGCTATAGATGCAGCAGTGGAAGCAGAAGAAGAAACATACCAAGTACTAAGGCTTTTTTTACATGTCCAAGGAGTTTCGTCAAGGAAGCCTTCAGAGTTAGAGTACTTGCAGCTTAGCTGTTTAGCAGTGTACGCCTGCAGTGGGACTTCAGCAGCTGCATAACCAGTGGGAAGACATTGTTTTAACATGAGTTTGTTGTCATCTATTGCATTTTTGTGCAAACAACAGAAAGCTTCAATTCAGTATGAGTGGCACAGAAGTAACTAACCAGCAGTCTTGTTGAGATCTTGCCTAAGAATACACCTTACGCAAAGTCAGAAGCAACAGTAGCAGCTAGAGTATACTAACAACATTAAAATAAATGGTAAACATGGTCCAAAGTGCAAAATGATGTGGCACTTTATTGAGGAAAGGGAGTAAGGAGTTAATAGTAAGAGTTTCTGTCTTTTTTCTCTTTCTGTCTGTTCAGGCATGAAGTCATTGTTATTTATGTGAGCAAGTGTTCCAAAGCAAGACCCACACCCTTTGTAAAAGAGATGGAAATTAGTAGCTCCTATCTGCTGTGCACATTAATTGGATGGGAAACAGCTGTAAAGCCCTTGCAGGGACAGAGTGTATGTGGAATAAGTACATATTTGAAAACAATCTTAGGAAAATGGACTGAATTACTGTATTTAAATAATAACTGGTATAGAAAATGCAGACTTGTTACAAAGTCACATTTACTGTTAACATTGAGATATACAATGTGGGGCAAGTTATGCTTTTTGTAACTCAGGCAGTAAAATTATTAAACGTGTGTTTGGTGATGGGGTATTTGCGTGTTTGTGTGTGTGTGTGTGTGTGTGTGTGTGTGTGTGTGTGTGTGTGTGTGTGTGTGTGTGTGTGTGTGTGTTTTATATATATTTGTTTGAAAATGTCACTTTTCTAATTTAAGACAGGTCATACAGATAAAAATAAAACGTGTACATGAAGAGTTCTTATTAATACTTGAAGCACATTTATATGAGCCATACTGAATTCACAAAAATGTACTGTGTTCATTTTTGCCTTCTCTTTCAATCTCTGTTTTCATTTGACAGGAGTAGAATGCTGTTCGTTTTCTTAGCTGTTACGAGAATGTCTTGAGATAGTTTATCAGATGTAATTTGGGCAATCAGGATCATAAACTCAGGAAGACTTGTAGCTTTTTGTATTCATGCAATACTTGTTTTTATCAAAATGCTTTATTTTTGATCTATGTTTGCTATAGCACACTTGCAAAAATTCTCACTTGCAGCCTCTACTTTTTCTCTTGATATTTTTTTTTTGAATTTTTGAAAACCTATTAGTCTCTGCTGAATGTTTTGCTTTCCTAGTAGTTATGTCGTAAACTGTCATTAGTGTTTACAACAGCAATGTGGTTGACTGCTAAAATAGCCTTCCTGAAAAGGTTGTGACATTAAATACAGTGGCAGAATTGTTTTTATTTTACCTGTTTTCTGATCAGATTAGCCTACTGGACAAATTGTCCCTTTTCAGGGGTGGCACAGGAGCACTGTGTGGTGAAGTGACTCAATCACATAGCAGGCAAATGAAAGTTGGAGGAATCAAATCCTGTTCAGTGAGGACAGGAAGCAAGTCATTTGCAGTTCAGAGCTTTAGTTCTCTGCACTAACTGCCAGATGTGTGTTTTCTGAATCTGCTTAGTAAGAGGTATATCCTATGACTTTCTGTTAATCCAAGAACACACAGTCGCTGTAGCCCAAAGGTCTGCTCCAGAAACAAACAAAGCAAATATCTGGAAACAAACTGGAAACCGACCACCACAATAAATGGATAAAAATATTTAATGTAGAAAGATAAGCGCTTTCACGTGTACCAAGACACGCTTCTTCAGATCCTTGCAACTGACAACTTTCAATTCAAATATATACAAGCATTTCCAAAATAATCAGTTCAATTAATCCAATTAAATCATGCACTTAAAAAATCATTCAATTAAAAGAAACAATGAAAGAATGAGGAGTGCTGTTTGCACCTAAATGAAGAAGTTAAAAAAGTTATTGAAGCAACAACAAGATTTTGTAGTGAAATGCAAATACAATAAAACTCTTATATATTCATATTCATAAGTACAAATTCTAAAACTTCACATCAAGTATTTCCTATTACTATGCAATTATATGTGCAAAAATGCTAATATTGACTAACTACGTTAGTACCAAAATCTGTGAAGCAGTATGGTATTGCTACATTTATTCAAAACTTATCATATACTAGATATACATTAAATAGATCATAAGTTGTTGATTGTTATGAGATCATAAAAAATATATATATATGTATGTATGACTCACATAGTACTAAACATCAGAACTATGAGAGCACTATAAATGTCAGTACAGCCAAGTATAGTGAACATATGGATAAAATTTCTGTTGTATAACAGCATGAAGCTTCAAACACATCACTGCCAAGGCAGAAATTCTATTCTTTCCCTTGTACAAATGTGTGATTTTTCTGCAGGTGCACATTACCTTGTTTATTAGCATGTCAGATTTCTTTATTGGAGTACTGATACAGTTAATGACTGTTCCTTATTTCTTGGAATGCTTAAGATGTAAGCTAAATGCGTGCAGTTCAACCAAGGACCATCGGAGATCACAGAGTGTGAGGCAGATATAAGGATATTGAGATAGTCGTATCTGAGGTTATATAGGTGATGACTAAATAGGACATCACGGTGTATAAGAAGTGGAGGGATGTTAGGTAACATAATTTCTGGATCACGGAGGAGAAGGTAGTTTTGCTGTATTAATCAGTGATGCCTAATTTATCTGGATCACACTGGCTTTGAAAGGAATGGCTGACATAATCGCACATCTCCCCTGCTGTAAAAGAGAGAAAGGATTGGGGCAAGGTAAAAGCACTCAGTGCAAGTTCAAATTAGAAACTTTCTAAGGAAAGGAGACTGCCGACATAGGAGACAGAAATAACATGAGAATCTAAGAAGAAAGGCTCAAAGCATGAGTGAACCTTTTAGCAATAATGAATGTTCTTCGTGTTTCACTGTTGCAGTCATCACCTGTGGGGTTATCCCTACTGTGGTAGCCCTCGGCCGGCCCGGATACCAGAGTCAATCCTTTTCTGAGTCGGCTGCAGTCACTTGTGACTGACGTCAGGTCATCAGTGCTATAAAGCAAGGCAGCCAATGCCATTACATCAGTCTTTCTTGTCCTGGAGCCCGTAGCAGAAGCAGTTCGCAAGTGTGCCGGTCGGTCACTACCAGAGCTCGAATTACAGCTGAAAACAATTAAAGCTAAGTACCCCGTTGGGGATCCTTTTTTCTTGCACTAACTGATGTCCAAAAAAGTTAACAATAGTCTCGCCTGTGGAAAGTAGATCTCACACCAAGACTTCCATTCATACTGCATCACTTGTTTAGGCCCAGAGCACAACGTCCCCCATTGCCGGTTCTGTGCCCTCTTTAACGGGAGAACCATTTGTCGTAGAGCTCTTATTGTAGACAGCTATTTTCATCTTCCATCTTTGCATTCCGAAATGGTGTCCATCAGCCAGCAATCCGTAGACATTCTGAAAAAACGAAGATACAGACCACACAAGGCTAAGTCTTCCAATGATTCTACTGCTAAGCAGGTCATCAGTTCTCCAGAATTCAGTGAGGCGCTTTCACAGCCCCTGATGCCCGATATGATATCTATGCAGGCCTCTACCGAGACCCTTTTGGAGTCCGATATGCCGCAGAAATCTTCTTCATCTTCCGAGCCTTTGGTTGTCTCTGCCTTGGTTGGGACCGGAGCCGCAACCCAGGCACCGGCTTCCGAGGAGGCTGTTTGCACTTCTGATTCTAGACAAAAAATGATGTCTTCTCATCTGACTACTGTTTCTCTCAGACCGATGGATATTCTTAAGCCTAGAAGCCAGGCCACTCCTAGAAAATCTACCTCTAGTCACCATCTTACTCCTGCTCCACCACCCCAAGGCCAAATGCTTAAGATGGCAGAGTATCTTATCTCCCTTATCAGGGGTAGTCAGGCCACAACTTCTAATAGGAAAAGACACCCTTCTCCTGAAATAATGACAGAGCAGGATTCTGAGGAATCTGATTATTTGGATTTTGAAGAGGAAAAACAACCTCTTACTGCTTATAAAGATTCAGATGCAGAGGAATCTATTCCTTCTGCCTCCCCACCAGAAGACCTTTCCTTTGGGGAAACCCTTCACACCCTCTGGGAACATTTCCACTGGGAATCTCAGGACTTCCCTCAGTCTAAGAAAAGACAAAGAGAGTTTCTAGACCTGCCCCACCACAGACCCCTGGCCACCCCCCCTACCCGGTCTTAGAAGTGATGGATGATGTTTTCCATGAATCCAGCTTAGCTCCTGATGCCCTCCCACCTGCTCCCAGTAAACCTGACAGGTATTACAGAGTACCAGATTCTCACAAATACTTGTACAGAAATCCTGGAGGTCATTACATAGGGACCAAAAGGAGCTAAGGCTAGTTCTTCAAAGAATCCTATTCCTTCTGACAAGGAATCCAGAGCTGTGGACAAATGGGGTAAATAAGTATACACTTCTGCAGCCTTAGCTATCAGAGCACTCAACTGTCGGTTTCATATGTTAAAATATCAACAACACAACAACACACTTTGGAACTATTAAAGCAAAAGATTTCTACCTTTCCTGACTGTGCCAGTTTGAAAGCTGCACTCTACTTGTCAAGTGGCCAAACACTTTTTTCACTGTGGATATGATGCTCTAGAAGCCTCAAGCAGGGCAGCAGTGTCAGGATCTGTCATTAGGAGATATGCATGGTTGAAGGAACAACCTCTCCCTGATCATGCCATGTCTAAATTGATGCACCCTTGGATAAGGACTGCTTGTTTGGAGTAAAAGCAGAAGAAGTGCTTAAAAAGATGGAAGACAAAGCAAAATTTGTGCAAACAGTAAAGGATTTCTTTCAGGTTCAACCTCCTAGGTTCAGCAGGAATTTTCCCTCTAAGCACTGGTTCTTTCCTGTACCTAGCAGACAGGGGCAAGGTAAGCCCCGCAGGGACAGACCACCCAGGCCCCTATCCCAGGGACAGCAGAGAACCAAACAGTGGACCACTTCCAGCCCAAAGGCAGGGAGTTGAAAAACACCCTACCATGGCAAAAACCTCTCAATGACTACCTCTCCCCCCTCTGCCCTCCTTTCACTCACCAAAAGCTAGGAGGAAGGCTCTCCCTCTGCAAAGAAAATATGCTTTCTATAACAAAGGACCAATTGGTCTTAAAGATCTTTTTTCAGGGATACAAATTCTCTTTCAATGAACTCCTAATTCCAAGAGGGTACCCAGACTTGCATCCAAATCAGTGGGCAGAGGCATTGAAACAAGTCCAAACTCTCATATCCCAGGAGGCAGTAGAACCTGTTCCCACAGATCAAACAGGCAATGGCTTTTATTCCAGACTATTCCTTCTTCCCAGAAAAGAGGGCACTTGGCACCCCATCCTGGATCTATCCATTCTGAACACCTCCCTAGTGGTCCCCAAATAAAAAATGCTAACTTTGCAGCAGCTGCTGCCTATGCTGACAACAAATGCATGGTTAGTGACCCTAGACCTAAAAGATGCCTACCTCCGCATCCCCATAAGGGAATCCTGCAGGAAATTCCTGCGCTTCAGAGTAGGCTCACAACACTTTCAGTTCTCTGCACTACCCTTTTGCTTATCTACTGCTCAAGGGTATTCACCAAATGCTTAGTCCCGGCCGTAGCATTTTGCAGACAGAGAAATATACAGATTTACCCTTATCAGGACGACTGCCTCATTCAGGCAGAGTGTGGAAAAGCTGCTCCAGGTCCTCCTCTTTGTCAAAAGCCTCCTAACTTCCTTAGGGTTTACATCAGTGAGAAGAAATCAAAGCAAACACCCTCCAGGAGGATAATTCTTTTGGGAGCACTGCTGGACACAGCATCCCAAATGGCCTTCCTATCCCAGAAAAGCAGTGCTTCCTGCCTCTCTACTTTACCCAGCTGGCTTCCAGAAGTCACCTAACAACGGAGAAGTTCCTGCAAGCCTTGGGCTACATGACGTCTTGCATCCTTCTAATTCCTCTGGCTAGGCTTCAAGTGAGAAAACTTCAGTGGTATCTAAAGAAACTTTGGTGTCAGCACACTCAGCCTCTAGAGACCTCTCTCCCTCTGATCCCCTGTATAAGGGCCGGGTTTCTCTGGTGGGCAGGGGCCTGTGCCAAGAACAAGGGTCTTCCCTTCATCCTCTGCCCTTCCGGCCAGACCATCACCACCAACGCCTCAGACATTGCTTGCGGCGCTCACCTAGCAGGCAGGCAGGTGCACCCAAGGCCTTTGGGATGCCCAACACCTTCCCTTACACATCAACCAGAAGGAAATGATGGCAGTACAAAAGGCTGTGACATCCTTTGAACCCCATCTCAGGCCAGGGGTTCTCCTTATCAAAACAGACAACACCACTGTAATGTGGTACATCAACAAATAGGGAGGGACCCAATCTTACCCTCTGTGCAGGCTAGCCATGAATCTCTGGCTGACCGCCTCCTCCATGGGATTATGCCTAATAGGCCAATACCTACCAGGGATCAACAACACCCTGGCAGACCATTTAAGCAGAAACGTACTGGGCCCCCACGAATGGCAGCTCCACAAAAAAATCTTTTTGCAAGTCACTTAGGAGTGGGGTACTCCGGCGGTGGATCTCATTGCTTCGCGCATCAACCACCAGTTAAAAAAATGTTATACCAGAGAGGATCACCACCAAGTGTGGAAAGTGGATGCCTTGACCTTCCCCTGGAACTTCCTCTTTGTATATGCATTCCCTCCTCTGCCCCTTATTCCCAAGGTACTGATCAAGATAAGGGAGGAGACCAAAGGCCATCCTCATTGCTCCAGATTGGCCCAGGCAGCATTGGTACCCCTTACTGCGCAGCCTGACATCACAGCCTCCCAGGCAGCTTCCCCTGATCTCAGACCTCTTGACTCAGGTTGGGGGGGGGTGAATGATGCACCCAGATTTGCAGACTGTCAAACTGTCAGCATGGCTAACACTCTAAAAGCAAACGAGGGGCCCCTGTTAAGCAAACAGGTCTAGACATTATCACAGAGGTCAGAAGGCCCAGCACCAGAAAATCTTACGGAGGGAAATGGAAAAGATTCTGCTCCTGGAGCCAGTCCAGAGGGGGCAGTTCCTCACAACCTTCCATCCCTCTTATCCTGGACTATCTAGCAGAGTTATTCAATAGTGGCCTCTCCTTCTCTTCTATTAAAATCCATGCCTCAGCCATTTCACCTCATTTTGATACAGACTAGCCCCTGTTCTCACATCCTTTGAATAAACAATTCCTCAGAGGGATTTCTAATATCAGACCTCCCAGAAGGCCACACACGCCAGCCTGGGACCTGAATTATGTTTTGGAAAAACTAACCTTACCACCCTTCGAACCTGCTGCTTCAGCAGAACTGAAATACCGCTCCTGGAAGACAGCTTTCCTACTAGCTGTCACCTCAGCCAGAAGGGTTTCAGAACTTCAGGCATTGATGGCCATTGAGCCCTTCATCATTTTCCATGCAGACAGGGTCTCCATGAGGACTGACCCCTCTTTTATGCCCAAGGTTGTATCTAATGTGACTCTCAACCAGGCCATACATCTGCCCACCTTCTTCCCTAACCCTCAAAACAAGGGAGAAAGAATTCTGCACTCACTAGATGTGCATGGACAGATCAGATACTACCTGGACCATACTAAAGCCTTCAGGAAAACAGACCAACTTCTTGTCGGCTTTGCCCCAGGGGCAGAGGGGAAGGCCATTTCCAAGCAAACCATTTCCAAATGGATATTACACATTATCCATTTCTGCTACAGATTACATGGGAAACCACCCCCTAAGTTTATTTGTACCCATTCCACTAGGGCAGCCTCCACTTCCACAGCATTCCTCAGAGGGGTTCCCACCAAGGACATCTTGGAAGCTGCCACCTGGACCTCTGTCCATAACTTTACAAAGCATTACTACCTACCTCTTTTCTCTAAGGCTAGGGCAGGGTTTGCCTCTGCAGATGTTCTTCGTGTTTCACTGTTGCAGTCATCACATTTGGGTTATACCTGCCAGGGTAGCCCTCGGCCGGCCCGAATTCCAGAGGCTTAGTATTTCTGCTTCAGTTGCTGTCGCTTCAGGACTGATGTCAGGTCATCAATAGTATAAAGTAAGGCAGCCAACACCATTACATCAGTCTTTCTTGCCATGGAGCCCAAAGCAGAAGCAGTTCGCACGAGTGCCTGTCAGACGCTACCTGAGTTTCATCTGCCGAATTGAAGCTGAAGTCTTCTAAAGCTAAGTATCCCATTGGGGATCCTTTTTTCTTGCACTAACCTATGTCAGAAAAAGTTAACAATTGTGTCACCTGTGGAAAGCAAATACCACACCGAGACTTTCATTCTTACTGCCTCACTTGTTTAGGCCCAGACCACAACGTCCCCCGCTGTCGCTTCTGTGGTTTGTTCAATGCCAGAACCATCTGCCGTCGGGCCCTTATTGTAGCTAGATATTTCTGCTTAAAGTCCTCGAACTCCAATATGGCTTCGGTAAGCCATCCAACAGCAGATCTTCCAAAAAAACGTAAAGATAAAGACAGAGACAAACAGCACAGGTCCAAACCTACCGACGATGCTCCCGTTAAGGTAGTTGTCAGTTCTTCGGTCCTCAGTGAGGTGCTTTCGCAGCCCCTGATGCCTGCTTCTCTGGATTCAGGCCTGTACCAAGACCCTTTCAGAGTCCAGTATGCTGCAAAGCTCTTCTTCGACTAAGGATGGGTCTGGAGCCGCTGAGCAGGTACCGGCTTCCAAGGAAGTCCGTCACATTACCGATTCTCAATACAAACCGGCGTCTCCTTTCGCGACTAATGTTCTTTCGAAAACGACAGAGTTTCTTAGGGCCAGGGTACAAACCACACCCAAGAAACCGACAACCCAGTCTCAGGCACCTGCTTCCTTGCCTAAGTCTGAAATGCTTAAAACAGTGGAAGACGTTATCATGCTGATCAGGGGAAGCCAAGCTACCCCCTCCAAAAGGAAAAGAGATCTGTCCCCTGTAGTTTTGTCTGAACAAGAGTCAGATGACTCTGATGCATCTGAATATGAAGACATGCAACCACTCTCTACTTATGAGGATTCTATCCCTTCAGCCTCTCCCCCAGAGGATTTCTCCTTTGGGGAAACCCTTCATACCTTAAGGGAGCATTTCCAGTGGGGGAGTCAGGACTACCCTCAGTCTAAAAAGAGACTCGGGGAATTTGTAGATCTTCCACAGCACAGACCCTTGGCTATCCCCCCAGTCCTGGATGATGTGGAGGATGTTTTCCTGGAATCCAGCTTGACTCCTGATATCCTCCCTCCTGCACCCAGAAAACCAGGCAAGTACTATAGAGTCCCTGACTCACACACATTTCTTTTTAAAAATCCTACTGCTGACCCTGAGGTAATTTCTCAAAGGCCTAAAGGGATTAAAGCAACCTCTGCTAAGAATTCCACCTCCTCAGATAGGAATTCCCGAGCACTAGACACATGGGGTAAAAAAGTATACACCTCAGCTACTCTTGCTGTCAGGGCACTAAATTGTCAGTTCCACATGCAAAAATTTCATCAACATACCCTGGAACTCCTCAAACAAAAAATGTCTTCCTTTCCTGCTTGTGCAGAATCTAAAGAGTTACAAGAGTTAATGCATTCTGCACATCCAGTAACTAAACACACCTTGCATTGTGGTTTTGATGCCCCAGAAGCTTCTTGCAGGGCAGCAGTCATCAAATCTGTCATTAGAATGCATGCATGGCTTAAGGAACAGCCCTTGCCAGACCATGTCAAATCTAAATTATTGGATGCCCCCTTGCACAAAGACAACTTATTTGGCACTAAGGCAGAAGAGGTCTTAAAAAAGATGGAAGAAAAAGCAACATTTATGCAGACAGTTAAGGATTTCTTACAGGTTCAGCCACCCAGGTTTAGCAGGCATTGTCCCACCAAGCACTGGTCCTTTCCTGCTCCCACTAAGCTAGTTCAGCCCAGACTCTGGGGAATCAGACCTCCCCC
Source organism: Protopterus annectens (assembly GCF_019279795.1). Lineage (NCBI taxonomy): Eukaryota > Metazoa > Chordata > Ceratodontiformes > Protopteridae > Protopterus > Protopterus annectens. The sequence goes on along the minus strand of NC_056735.1, from coordinate 1,351,828,187 downwards.
TAGACAGCAGCCACAGGGAATGCAGAGATCTAAGCAGTGGACTACCTCCACTTCAAAACCAGGGAGTTCTAAGCCACCCCCTTATGGTAAGAACTCACAATGCTTCACCTCCCCCACCCCCTCCCTCTGCCCACCTTCACTTACCCCTAGGAGGAGAACTGTCCTTTCACACAAGCACCTGGGCCACCATTACCAACGACCGCTGGGTTCTCAACATAGTGTCTCAGGGATACAAATTCCACACCCTTCCAACCCCAAAAGGGTTCCCAGATCTACCTCCAAACCAATGGGCAGAGGTGCAAAGGCAAGTCCTTTCCCTGCTCTCTATGAGGGCAGTAGAGCACATTCCTGCAGAACAGAAAGGCCAAGGTTTCTACTCCAGACTTTTTCTGGTACCCAGTAAAGAGGGCACCTGGCTCCCCATCCTCAATCTTTTCATTCTAATCACCTTCCTGGTGATCCCAAAATTCAAAATGCTCACCCTCCAGCAGTTGCTACCCATGCTCTCCAAGGATGCTTGGCTAGCCACCTTAGATCTAAAAGAGGCCTACCACCACATTTCTGTCAGGGAATCTTGCAGGAAATATCTCCATTTCAGGGCAGGATCTCAGCACTTTCAGTTTTTTTGCACTTCCCTTTGGCTTATCTACTGTTCCCAGAGTTTTCACAAAATGTCTTGCTCTGGCCATTGCCTTTTGCAGACAAAGGAATATCCAGATTTACCCATACTTAGATGACTGCCTAATTCAGGCAGACAGTCAGGAAAAGCTGCTCAAGCACTTGGCCTTTGTAAAATTCCTACTAACCTCCCTAGGGTACACAATCAATGAAAAGAAATCCAAACAGGTGCCCACCCAAAGGATTATATTTCTGGGAGCAAGCCTGGACACAGCATCCCAGATGGCATTCCTTACACCAGAAAAGCAAATTTTCCTGACAGCCTACTTTTCTGAACTAGCCACCAGACCCCAGCTATCTGCAAGGAAAATCCTGCAAGCTCTGGGGTTCATGGCATCTTGCATACTACTCATTCCATATGCCAGACTGCATATGAGGAAACTTCAGTGGTACCTAAAAAGCCTTTGGTGTCAACACTCTCAAGACCTGGAGACTCTTATACCTGTAATTTCTTGTCTCAGAAAAGATTTTCTTTGGTGGGCAACAGCATGCTCCCACAACAAGGGACTACCTTTCTCATCCCCCCTCCACCGCCCAGACCCTCATCACTGACGCATCATACTATGCCTGGGGTGCACACCTGGACGGCAGGTGCATACAAGGCCAATGGAGCCCACAGCAAATCCCTCTGCACATCAACCAAAAACAGATGATGGCTGTCCAGCAAGTGTTGATAGCTTAAAAGCCCCTTCTCTCTCTGGGGGCTCTCCTGATCAAAACAGACAACACCACTGTGATGTGCTATATCAACAAGCAGGGAGGGACTCACTCCTCCCCTCTATGCAGGATGACCATGACCCTTTGGCACACAGCCTCTGCCATGCAACTCCACCTGTTAGCACAATTCCTACAGGTTTTCTTAACTCTCTGACAGACCAGTTAAGCAGAAATCTTATGGACCCACATGAGTGGCAGCTCAACAGAAAAACCTTCACCCTAATAACTCAGAAATGGGGCACCCCAAAGGTTGACCTCTTTGCCTCCTACACCAGCCATCAGCTCAGAAATTCTGCACAAGGGAGCATCACTGCATGGCTTGGAAAGTGGATGCCCTGTTCTTCCCCTGGGCCAATCTATTGCTCTATGCCTTTCCTCCACTACCTCTCATCCTCAGGGTCCTGCTCAAAATAAAAAATAAAGGAGGAAAAACCAAGGACAATTCTTATAGCTCCAGACTGGCCTCCCCAGCACTGGTACCCATTGCTGTGCAGCCTGTCCCCACTGCCACCATGGCATCTTCCGCAGATTCCAAACCTCGATCAATCTGCCATCCTCAGTAAACAGGTTCTAGATGCTATACATGAGGCCAGATGCCCTAGCACTAGAAAGTCTTATGCTGACAAATGGAAAAGGTTCTGCACCTGGATTCAGGCTAAGGGAGCCAATATGGAACAGACCCCCCTCCCTCTCATCCTGGATTACTTAGCTGACCTGCTACACAGTGGCCTCTCTTTTTTCCTCTATTAAAATTCCTGCCTCTGCTGTCTCTGCTCATTTTCCCCACTGAGCAGCCTCTTTTCTCACATCCTTTGATCGAACAGTTCCTAAGAGGGGTAGCAACCTGAGGCCACCCAGAAGAGCACCAACCCCAGCTTGGGACCTTAACTTTGTGTTAGAAAAGCTCACCCTGCACCCCTTTGAACCAGCTTCTTCTGCAGAGCTAAACTTTCTCTCCTGGAAGACAGCTTTCCTTCTGGCCATCACTTAAGCCAGAAGAGTCTCCGAGCTGCAAGCACTCATGGCTGTGGAACCCTTCATCATCTTCCATGCTGACGGGGTATCCCTCAGGACTAACCCATCCTTCATGCCCAAAGTGGTGACCACTGTGGCTCTCAACCAATCCCTTCATTTGCCCACCTTTTTTCCTAATCCCCAGAGCAAGGGGGAAAGAATCCTGCACTCTCTAGATGTGCACAGACAGCTCAGATTCTATCTAAACAGGACTAAATCCTTCGGAAAGTCTGATCAATTGTTGGTTAGCTTTGCTACAGGGGCAGAAGGCAAAGCCATCTCCAAGCAAACCATTTCCAAATGGATAGCACACTGTATCCATTTCTGCTACAAACAACACGAAAAGCCTCACCCCAAGGGGGTCAAGACTCACTCCACCAGAGCAGCCTCCACCTCTGCAGCTTTCCTCAGAGGAGTCCCCACCAGGGACATCCTGGAGGCTGCCACCTGGACATCTGTTCACACTTTTACCAAACATTACCACCTGCCTCTCTTCTCCAAATCCAGTGTAGGGTTTGCCTTTGCAGTCTTGCAGGCCATCCTAGCCAGCCCCTAGTTTCCTTGACTGCCTCCACCCATTTTCTCAGCTTTGGGAATCAACCCAGTTGTGATGACTGCAACACTGAAACACGAAGAACATAGTACAGTTGTGTACACTTACCATAAATGTAGATGTTTGAGTGTATTCACTGTTGCAGTCCTGGTTCCCCTCCCTCCATCCCCCTTTTTTCTTCTCTTGTCTTACAAGGGACATATTGGTATTTACTTTCTACTGGTGGGGTTCTTCCACCAGAACCTGCCTCCTACTTGGTGGCTCTTGACAGGTTAGGGCAAGAAAAACTGATGTAATGGTGTTGGCTGCCTTACATTGTTCTACTGACGACCTGACGTCAGTCCTGAAGCGACAGCAACCGACACAGAAAGATTAAGCCTCTGGTATTCGGGCCGGCCAAGGGCTACCCTGTCAGGGATAACCCAAATGTGATGGCAGCAAAAGTGAATAAACTCGAACATCTACATTTATGGTAAGTGTACATAACTGTACTTCCTGCAGGGCATGCTTACCCATGTCTAGGTCTCTAATCCTTCCACCCCTCTCCTCAGCTTTGGGAATCCTCTCACAGGTGATGACTGCAACAGTGAAACACTAAGAACATAGTACAGTTGTGTACACTTACCATAAATATAGATGTTTGGGTGTATTCACTGTTGCAGTCCTGGATTCCCCCCTCCTTCCCCCTTGTATCCTCTTTCCGTAGGGAGACATAAGCTTCTTATGGCAGCTTTTAGCCACCAGGACCACTTTACCATATTTCCTTGGGCTTCTGACTGGTTAGGGCAAGAAAAACTAATGTAATGCCATCGGCTACCTTGCTTTACAGCACTGATGACCTGATGTCAGTCACAAGCGACCGCAGCTGACACAGAAAAACATTGACTGTGGTATTCGGGCCGGCCAATGGCTACCACAGCAGGGAAAACCCACAGGTGATGACTACAACAGTGAATACACTCGAACAACTACATTTATTGTAAGTGTACACAACTGTACTTTATAGATACTGAGTAATTCTCTAGGCAGTCATAAAGAAATTTTTATGGGGTCAGAAAAATATGTTGAAAGCTGCCATATGTGGGTGTATTGCTTTAAGACTAATAAGCTAGCAACAGCGGTTTGCATGTCATGTGATACAGATAAATTCTAGGGTAATCATTTGGGGTACAGGTCTCACAATGGTTATATTGCATTTCTTATTTCTTTTTGTCATTTGGTGAGCCCTGACATGGTGTCAGAATGAAGAAATCTATCTGCTGAACTGATGAAATGTATTTGCTTTTAAGAGTTTGAAAATGCAGAAGTATAACATTCTGCAATATGATTTACTTGCAGCGTATTAGAACTTAGAAAAAAAACTGGAGACAATTTTTTCCAGAAATTTGACTTATTTCTCATTGCAAGTATATTAAGTAAGAAGTCTGAAGAAATGCAAATGTACATCTTTTTTGCATGTCGCTAGGGCAAAAGTTAGCCATAAAGTATTAGGTTTTATTTTTCTTGATGAAGAAAAAGACAGAATAGCAGTTGCAGGAAAGCAATCAATAATTGCCATCCAAAAAGAATATGGCAATTATTACACATTTGTGCTTTGCAAGAGCATGATATCCTATGGAGACTGTAGATGCATATGTTACTAAGCTGAAGCACAAAGTCAATAACTATGAATTTGGTGAACTGTATATTAAAGAGATACAATAATTTGTAGTGTAAGAAATGATGAAAAAATACGTGTGCTAATAAAATTTGAGTGAGATAGTAAGGCAGAAATGAGAAATAATAGCATGATATGCAGACATGGCTTGTAGTACTGGCTGCTGGACTGTAGCCCCCTCAATTAAAGAAAAAAACCTGTATTAAAGTCAGAAAGTCAACTACTGTTTTTAAATTAAAAATAATAGTCAACTGTCCAACTTTGTTTTGTAGGAAAGCCAAGCCCCCCCCCCCCAACACACACAAACAAATATTCTTAGTCTGCTGACTGGCCTGTTTTCAGAGCAGCATGGCACTGCAGGTACTCCACCAATACCTGTACATTGTCACTTGTTGATGATGCCAGTGACATTAGCCAATAAGCATCTCAAAGTGATAGCAGTTAATAGTTAATGCACAACTGCAGAGACACCAGTGTGGAAGCAGATTTTCCCTCAAAAAAAAAAATAAAAAATAAAATATATATATATATATATATATATATATATATTTTTTTTTTTCAGGCACAATTCATGCTACTGCCAGTATACAGGAAAGTGGAACATGCGTTATTTAAGTGTGTGTGTGTGTGTGTGTGTGTATCTATGTATGTATGTGTGGGGGCCATAGATGCTGTCAGATATTATTGATTTCACAGTATGTTTCTTTTTTTTAAAAAATATTTTGGTCTGTTCCTCATAATGTTTGCAGCTTTTCTGACACATCAGTGAGGATTGCGGGCACTAAATGATGATGATGAGTGTGATGTCCCTCCTCTAGGCCAGTGATCAAGGAGCCTCAATCCTCACCACTGACACAGGTGGGGAACGTTCACTGAGAAAAAATAGACACCGTATTTTCAGATGCAGCTTTCTGCACCAAGTATAATTTCCCATAAGAGCGCACAGAGAATGCACAATCCAGTCCTGGGGCTGGACTTTCTCTCCAGGCCGCAAATAAAACTCCCCACTGACACAGCTATAAAGCTGAGTCCTTATCCATGTGTTCCAAGCCAAGTCCTCTACCACCTTCTCTGGGAAATCAGTGCTCCAAGTTTCCCTGTTCAAATTAGCTGACACACACACTCTCTTTGAGATTTGATTTTCACGCAAACGCAAACACACACACACACACACACACACACACACACACACCTGGGAAAGCGTGGCACAGCTTACCCACTTTGCCACCTCCACCCAGGCTATAAGATAGCTACACTACCACCAGAACACCCAAAGCCAGCTACTCTAAGGTTCTTACCAATGTACCCAATTACTCTTAGTAAAATTTATACTTATACAAATGGTAGTGATAACCAAGCAGCAAGACTTTCAGGGACATGGAGACACAGTGCCACTAAATAAATGCAAGTGCTCCCAAAAGTTAAATATTTTCTAAATACAAGCCACAATGAAAAGTATAGATATATTTAATAATAAATAAAAAAGAAAACATGAAAATACTGAATATCTATTTACAGGAAACACCAAAGTTTAATTTCACAGAAAATCTAAAAAACAGCATAGATCGAAAGACTCAGACAGATAAAGAAAAACACTATTTAGCTGATATCCCTATATTTTCCTGACAGAAGAATTATGCTCCTAGTTACTTACTAAAGAAAGGTAAGATGAAGTTAGATGAGTGTCTCTTGTCACATCTAATAACAAAGTGCCTCTATTACATCTCCCACTAATATTCAAATGCAATTTCTTTGCTGACTACAGAATGACATCACATCAGGTCGCCTGACTCTGTGGTTTACACACTAGCCCCTCACTAGCAACTGACCAGGAACTGGCACAGAGGTGTCACAGTACACATACAAAACTTTGATAAGGCTTAATGCAGCATCTGGAAGATGTAAAACAATTCCAACACTTCCACCCTTACTGCAGAAAGGCCTTTCACAGACATTGTGTCTCTGGCTGCATTCAGACCTGTGAGATAAAAATCTTTATGGCCTAAGCAAGTCATTTAATTTCAGGCTATTTTCTTAAGGTTATCTGGGCTGAGCTTAATCCCTTCCCTTGCAGTATCCTCTGTTAAATTATATACATTTAATCAGTTATAACAATGCAGTCTGACATACATGTATATTTCTTTCCTGTCCAGCAGTACCCACTGTTGATACATTTTTAACACAAGTAAATTTACAGGTACATTTTTAACACAAGCATCTGTACAAATCACTTTGATATTCAAATGACATATAATTGTATTTATTTATTTTTATTTATTTATTTAACATTTGTTAAGCGGGAAAGTCTGACTTGAAACGGAGCCAATTTTTCAGTGGAGGCCCAGGGAGAAATGCTCCAGATACATGCCTTTGCAATGTGGGAGGAAACTGGAACACCCTGAGGAAACCCACACGAACACAGGGAGGACATGCAGACTCCACACAGAAGGCATCCCAGCCGAGAATCGAACTGGAGATCCTCTTGCTGTGAAGTGACAATGCTGCCGCTGCACCACTGTGCCATCCATGTTCTTTACAAAACAGTCTATGCTGACATATGTTACACATGCACTACTCTACTCCCATAGCACAGCTGGCACTACCTGATATCATCACAATGACAAACATTTGAGTTTCAGACTCGTATGCCTTCCAAACAAAAAGCATGCTGATGCAAAGCATGTTATTCTGGATGAAGAGAGCAGCTGCCCTTGATTTTGACACTTTCTCTACAATTAGTTTTAGCTTTCTCCTTCATTTTTTTCACTATGAGGCTGAGAAGTATGTGGGGAGTTGCACACTGTATTCTTACAGCAGTGAGCTGAGAAGATAAATTCCTGTTTAGAAGTTTTTATTTATATAGTAATTCATTTACTTGCAATCAAGCATCTGAGGTGTACAGTCATACAGGTTGCTTTAATTGATGGTCACATCTGTGTGTATGGGGGATTAATATTACTGTGGCCAATTGTTATTATTTTTTTTATTTTATAGCAATCTAATATATGATCTGTGCACAGTTAATAAGATTGGCTGCAATTGCTGGGTACAACGTCAGTCTGAATGAAAGTGATCGATACTGTTGTTATTTGTTCAAGTTAAGTAGCTAGCTGGAACACTTTACTGTGCATATTTTTTAACACAATCAGATGTCTAAGGTGTGCATGGCCAATAAAGCCGTTGTAATTGGTGAATGTAGGGGAGTGCCAGAGATGAAAATAACTGAGAGTGTGTATGGGAGAGAAGTCACATTGTATCTAAAAGTATCAAGTTTGCCATAATTTTTTTTTCACTTTCTATCAGAGTGAAATATTAGCATTTTACTCAATAAGTGTTAATCTGTGGTGGTCTGGGTAGAATGTATATGATACCAGCTAATCACTGGCACTGTGGTACAGTGTGTAGTGTTGCTGTCTAACAGCGTTTTGCTCTTTGGTTGAGTTTTTGTTTGTGATTCCTTATGTGTGGAGTTTATTTTTGCTCCCTCTCTCTGTATAGGATTTATCCATGATGTTCATCGTGTTTCACTGTTGCAGTCATTACAGTTGGGTTATCCTGCTGGCAGGCTACCCGCAGTCGGCCTGAGTTCCAAAGTCTAGGTCTGGCGTCGGTTGCTGTCGCCTCCTCCCTTATGTCATTGCGCCAGGGGTATAAAAGATGCAGCCGATGCCATTTTCTTCAGTCTTTCTTGCCGTGCGGTGCCCGAAGCAAAAGCAGTGCACTGCAAGTGCTGGTCGGCCGATTCCTGAGATTTTCAAATTCTAATTTCAGATCCGAAGTCTTCATTAAAGCTAAGTTCCCCGTTGGGGAAACTTTTTTCTTGGTACGATTTTGCATTTCATTATTTTGGCAGAAGATTTAACTATATAATGCCGTCGGAGCAACCGACTACCGGAGTTTATAAAAAGTGCAAAGAAAAGGACAGGCATCCAAGGTCCAAAACCGACGACGAGGCTTCCGCTAGGCCTGTCGCCGGTTCACCAGTTCTCAGTGAGGTGCTTTCGCAGCCCCTGATGCCCGCTACCTCAGAGCCACAGGCCGCTTCCGACTCCCACGTGGAGCCGACTAAGCCGCTGGAAACTCAAGGTATTGGACACTCGTAAACTATTCCCTCAGATGGGTAAGGAGCCACTGAGCAGGCATCGGCTTCTGAGGGTGTTTTCGGGCCTACTCAGTTATATGTAAAACCAACTTCAGCTTCAAAGGCAAAGACTAAAGCAGCTCTAAAGACAAAGAAACAAGTACAGCATTCTCCTGGACAGGCCTCCATGCCTAAAAAAACAGATGCTTAAAATGTCCGAAGACCTAATTACTTTGATCAGGGGTTCTCATCCCCCTCCAGATAAGAGACCTAGGCAAGAGATAGAATATGCATCTTCAGATCAGGTTTTCATTTCCTCTGATTCCTCTTCTGACCAGGAATATTCTCTTCCTCCCATGAGGATTCTGATGCTGAAGAATCTATTTCTTCAGACTCTCCTCCTGAGGATTATTCTTTTGGGGAAACCCTGCATACTATGAGGGAGCATTTCCATTGGGAGAGCCAAGATTACTCAGAATCCAAGAAAAGGCTCAGAGATTTCCTTTTATTACCTCAGCACAGGCCCCTTGCTATTCCTTCTGTTTTAGACATTGTAGATGATGTATTTTCAGAGTCCGGACTGTCTTCTGACTCTTTGCCACCAGCTCCTGTTAAGCCAGACAGATACTACAGGGTTCCTGATTCACATAAATTTCTTTATAAAAACCCTGCTGCAGACCCAGAAACAATCTCTCAGGGTCCCAAAGGGGTCAAGGCGTCCACTGCAAAAAACCCTATACCCTCTGATATGGATTCAAGGGCCCTGGACAGATGGGTGAAAAAGATTTATACTTCTGCTACCTTGGCTGTAAGAGCTTTAAATTGTCAATTTCATATGCTTAAATATCAGTAATATCTTATGTCACTGCTTAAACAAAAAATGTTGACAAATTCAGAATGTGGAGAAAACAAAGAAATGCAGGATTTATTGCATGCAGCTGAACAATTAGGAAAGCATACTTTGCAATATGGTTTTGATTCTCTAGAGGCCTCTTGCAGGGCCGCTGTTACAGGTTCTGTCATTAAGAGACATGCTTGGTTAAAGGAACAGAATCTGCCCGATCATGTTAAAGCAAAATTATTATATGCTCCATTACAGCATGATACCTTGTTTGGTGTTAAAGCAGAACAGGTTTTGAAGAAAATGGAGGACAAAGCTAAATCTATGCAAACAGTCAAGGATTTCTTACAGGTACAGCCTCCCAGATTTAGCAGGAACTGGCCTGCAAAGAATTGGTCCTTTCCAGTGGCAGACAGGCAACAACGACGTAGATACAGACATCCCAGAGGCAGATCACAGCCCCAAGGCTCATACAAGCCTAAACAATGGGGTGCTTCAACCTCCAAAAGTGGAGAAGAAAAATCACAGCCATACAGGAAACAGTCTCAATGACTTTCCCCTGCCAGCACCAAGCACTTATCTTCTGGCAGCTCCTTTGGGGGGAAAACTAGCACTTTTTGCTCAAAATTGGCATATGATCACTCAGGACAAATGGGTCTTAAGTATCGTATCCCAGGGCTACAGGTTCCATTTTCACACCCTGCCAAGGCCAAACGGTATGCCAGACCTGCCACGCAATCGATGGTCAGAGGCACAAAAACAAGTTTCATCCCTCATGGACATGAGGGCCATTCAGCAAGTACCACAGCAAGAGCAGGGACAAGGATTTTACTCAAGGCTATTCTTGGTGCCCAGAAAGGACAAAACCTGGAGACCAATGCTGGACCTGTCTATCCTGAACACATTCCTGGACATTCCAAAATTCAAAATGTTAACTCTGCAGCAGCTTCTACCCATGCTGGGCAAGAAGGCTTGGCTTCTGACTTTAGACCTAAAAGAGGCATACCTGCATGTCCCAATCAGACAATCATGCAGAAGATACCTCAGACTTATAGCTGGCTCAATGCATTACCAATTCTCTGCACTGCCCTTTGGCTTATCTACTGTGCCCAGGGTCTTCACAAAGTGCCTGGCACCAGTAATTGCTTTTTGCAGACAAAGAGGAATTCAAATATATCCTTACTTGGATGACTGCCTTATTCATGCAGAGAACAAGGACACTCTACTACAGCATCTGGCGTTTGTAAAAACATTACTAGCAGGCCTAGGGTACACAGTAAACGCAAAGAAATCAAAACTCGTACCCTCTCAAGAGATAATATTCCTGGGTGCAAGCTTAAATACAACTGCCCAGATGGCTTATCTCACGCCAGACAAACACAAACAACTGACTACTTATTTCCAAATGTTGGCAACAAAGACCCAGTTACTGCAAGAAAAATTCTGCAGGCTTTGGGCTTCATGGCATCCTGTATTCTGCTAATTCCATATGCAAGACTGCATATGAGGAAATTTCAGTGGTATCTAAAAAGTGTTTGGACTCAACACTGCCACAGCCTGGAAACAATAATTGCCCTCATTCCCTGCCTGCAACAGGAGTTTCGATGGTGGACAAAAGCCTGTCACCACAACACAAGACAGCCATTCACCTTACCCACAGCCAGGCAGACATTGACAACAGATGCATCAGATTATGTCTGGGGGGCCCATATGGCAGGAAGATGTATTCAGGGCACATGGTCCGCAAGTCAAATGCATCTACATATCAATCAAAAAGAGATGCTAGCAGTTCAAAATGCCCTGACAGCCTTCAAGGATCTACTTCATCCAGGACATCTACTGATAAAGACGGACAATACCACAGTCATGTGGTACATAACAAGCAAGGGGGCACACATTCCTTCCCCCCTCTGCAGACTAGCCATGAACCTGTTGGGACACAGCACTGACTTACCAAGTACATCTACAAGCACAATTCCTGCCAGGAAGGATAAATACTCTGGCAGACGAACTAAGCAGAAACCTAATGGATCCCCACGAGTGAAAATTGGATCCACAAGTCTTCAGCATGATAACAAGGAACTGGGGATGCCCGAACATAGACCTATTTGCCTCTCCTCACAATTGCCAACTGCAAAGATTCTGCACAAGGACTTATCACAAACAAGCATGGAAACTGGATGCTCTATCTTTCAGCTGGAAAAACCTAACAGTATATGCCTTTCCTCCTCTGCCTCTCCTACCAAGGGTACTCCTCAAGGTCAGACAAGAGAAGCCAAAAATTATTCTGATTGCCCCAGACTGGCCCCGCCAGCACTGGTACCCAATCCTAAAGAGCTTGTCCCAATGCCCGGCTTGGACACTACCTCAAATTCCTCACTTATTGACTCAACAAGACAGTCAGATACTGCACAGCCAACTCAGGACCCTAAATCTGGCAGCATGGCGGCTAATGTAGCCATTCAAGACACACCTCTTTCTAAAGCAGTTATGGATGTTATTTTGGAGGCCAGGAGGCCTAGCACCAGAAAATTGTATGCAGAAAAATGGAAGAGATTCTGTGCTTGGAACCAGGCACAAGGTATTGACACGATTGTTTCAAACATTCCTCGGATATTGCAATACTTAACTGAGATGCTGGATAAAGGCCTTTCCTTTTCATCCATTAAAATTCTTGCCTCTGCCATTTCAGCTCATTACAATACAGAACCACCTATTTTTTCTCATCCATTACTAAGGCAGTACCTCAGAGGGGCCAAAAACATAGGTCCCCCAAGGAGAGCACCAGTACATACATGGGACCTCAACTATGTCTTGGAAAAACTTACACTGCCTCCTTTTGAGCCAGCCTCTGCAGCTGATATTAAATTCTTATCTTGGAAAACAGCTCTGCTGCTAGCAATAACCTCCACTAGACGAGTCTCATGGCTGTGGAACCTTTTATCATTTTCCATCCTGACAGGGTTTCCCTGAGGACAAACCCTACATTTATGCCCAAGGTAGTGACCAGTGTGGCCCTTAACCAAACAATTCACTTGCCTACCTTTTACCCAAACCCACAGAATAAGGGTGAAAGACTTCTGCATTCTTTGGGCATTCACAGACAGCTACACTTCTACTTGGACAGAACCAAAGCTTTCAGAAAGACTGAACAACTATTACTAGCATATGCTGCAGGATCACAAGGAAAGCCTATCTCAAAGCAGACTATTTCAAAGTGGATAGGACACTGCATTCATTTCTGCTATTCACAGCATGGCAAATCAGTGCCTAAGGGCATTAGGCCACATTCCACCAAAGCAGCAGCCACTTCAGCAGCCTTCCTCAGAGGAATACCAACCAAAGACATCTTAGAGGCTGCAACTTGGAGTTCAGTGCATACTTTTACAAAGCACTGTCACTTACCTCTCTATTATAAATCCAGGGCAGGCTTTGCCAGTGCAGTTCTGCAGGGCCTGATAGCCTCTCCTAATCCTGTTTAGCACCAGCCTCCCAACCATAGCTTTGGGATTCAACCCAATTGTAATGACTGCAACAGTGAAACATGATGAACATAGTACAGTTGTGTACCTACCATAAATGTAGATGTTCGAGTGAATTCACTCTTGCAGTCCAGGTTACCCTCCCTCCATCCCCCTTTTCCTTGCTGGGACTCATCTGTACTTCTCTATTTTATACAACCTATGTGGTGTATTTGCTTGTAGAAGAAGGAAAAGTTGTTTTTTGGTTATGCATGCTTTTTGGCATTAGTGAGCCTACCATTTTAGGGGCACCTGACATCTGGGGCAAGAAAAACTGAAGAAAATGGCATCAGCTGCATCTTTTATACCCCTGGCGCACTGACGTCAGGGAGGAGGCGACAGCAACCGACGCCGGACCTAGACTTTGGAACTCAGGCCTACTGCGGGTAGCCTGCCAGCAGGATAACCCAATTGTAATGACTGCAACAGTGAATACACTCGAACATCTACATTTATGGTAGGTACACAACTGTACTTTCTTTGGGTTCTTATCCCGGGCCATCAGTTGCATAAATTATGCCTATGGCAATTTGTGCTTTTACTTTCATCCCAGTCTAGTAACAGAGGGTTTAACAGAAGGAACTATCTTTTTTGGAGGAGTAGGGATACAGGTACTATTCCTAGATAGGATTTCTGTATTTTTGCAAGCATTTGTTTTATCAGTTTATTGAGAACTACTATTTTGTTAGCTTTGAACACTAAGCTTCAGACACAACGTGTTTCTCATTGAAAAAAAAATGAATTTCTTTCTTTCTTTGTGATTTTTGTTCAGGTTATCATTAGATAAAAAAAGTTATAAAAAAATCTAAGATGCACCTCATAGCATCTAGAACTCTATAACTTGTGGGGGGGTGGATGCCAGGTCACCAGACCCCCAGCTTAATTTAGCTACTTCCTCAAACTTATTACAGTGGAGTCTTACCAGTTAGGGTGTGTAAAAGATGAGGGGCAAAGCTAAAAAGTAAGGTAAAATATGAAAAAAAAAAAAGAAAGCTGGACGCAAAGCAAATGATTGGGCACATACTGAGGCATGCTTTAAATAAAAGTAAATGACCCTGTGTGTTGTTTGATTACAGGTAATGGTCATTGACATGCCACAATAGAGCCCCACTCCATTCTAATTAACTCCATAATTCAGTTACTTCCTGTAGCCCCCCCCCCCATTTTGAAGTCACCAGCTGCCATTGATATGTTGAAAATGGACTGTATGTGAAAGAGAGCCATGTGAAAGGAAGAATCCAAAATAAAGGCTAGCTTTATCATAGACTTTTACTTCAAGCTTGCAGTATTTGTGGCCATAAGCATGAGGGAAGAAAATATATAATATTGTCCAGCTTTTACTTAAATCTGCAGAATCTGTGCTAGAAACTGGCATTCTACAAAGACGTGTAAAAGCAAAGCTCAATTGTATTCAAATGAATGTGCATGTTGTTGGAACTGAAAGTTGAAAATTAGTTGTTTGTGTGTACTTTCAAGCTAAAAAGACTTGGTACACTGAAATCCAAAAATACATAGAAGTAGTAAAAGAAGAGTATAAGGCAGATTGTTAGAAATAAATAATTGTGAATTACTGGACTCAATGTAAAATTTAAACTTGATAAAAGAAAATTGTAAAGCATCTTTTCAGAAAATAGTTTCAAAGTCTTGGGACTTGAAAATACTCAAGAGAGAGTGTCACGTGTAAATTGTTAACCTGTTTTTGGTCAGCCGGTGACCACATTAAGTTAAAAACTACTGATATGTGAGTGCAAAACTACAAAATTCAGATTTATTTTTCATTTAGTTAAAGCAATACATTTCTTAACATTGTGGGTCATAAAAAATAATCTGTAATATAAAAGCAAAGACTGGAAATGCAGAAAATCAGTCACACAGTCCAAGAGGCAAGATATTGTGCAAAGCTCAGCCAAATGATATCCTTTAATACTGTGCTGATTTATTTAAAGCCTTGGGGCTTGTCAGGAGAATATCTCATACAAATAAAACCTGATGTTGTGCAGTGGTATGTGCTTTTTCTAAATCTTCAGAATCCATTTTGTGTATTGGTAAAAGCTTATTAACACTGTTATTTTGGATTGGTTGTTAGGCTTTTCATTTGTTTTATTTTCAGTAGCATTGCACAGCTTCCCAATTGCTTGATCCCACTACCAGTAGAGAAGTGTCTGTTTAATCATTTTTATTTTAGAGCACGTTTAAGCTAATGGTGAATAGTCTATCAGCTAGGAGTTTTAAGTCCTTAAAAACTGTAGCTACACTGAACAGTGAACTTATGACAAGGGGGAACTTGTAATTGGCTAAAGCTGGCACTGTCATTTCCATGTGGTTATTGGTGATATTAGTTGCTTTATTTTTGACAACATTGGACAGCTATGGATTTGTTTGGTCAGAATTGATCACTTTACATGTAGTCCAGCACCATAGCAATACATGGTAGATCATAGGCTGTGGGCACCTAGTTAAATTAAAATTTTCTGTAGGAGTACTACAGAATTACTTCTCTTATTTACCAGTGTTTTGCTCTGAACTTCATTTTTGGCCACTGTTCTGAGAAGTTAGACTAGTCTGTAGCTAAACATGACAGCACCCTATAGCATAGTGTGATAGCTGCTAGTGTCCTGAGCAAAGTGTCTGCAGTTAAAAGTGACAGAACCCTAGAACCTTTACTCAGTTGCACAGACCCTCTCATTAATGCTATGATAGTAAATACTTCACCCCTTAATCTGGCAACCCTCTATCATCTCTTATGTCAGGGTACCTTTCTAATAGTCTTTTGCAAATGCTGGGAATACAGTCTGCCCTTGTCTCATCTGTTTCTAGCCTGCTAGCACTATATAACTTAAGGGAATGTAGTAACTGCCTTTTAGGTTCATAGGTAAGTACTAGGATAGCCGCCCTTGTGGCCTGTATTAAGGCTAGCAACTTTCCCTTTTTGTGCTTGAATTCCCTATCCTACTTGGTTAGAGATTGGCCTTACCCATTCTTTGGTCGATAGTTATATATTGCCATTAATGAAAATAACTGGGATCATACCGTAGATATTTTGAGGGAACCCATGCATAGGCTATAGCATTAAGGAGCTGCCTTTCTCCATTAGTAGTGCGAAAGTAGTTCTGGGGTAAGTTTTCTGTTTCCCATCCATAGATCTAAGTTACACTTGAATATGAACAGGGATGAACTTTATTTTATGTCGATGGGCAGTCTGTTCCACAGCAGTGGTATCCCCTGCAAGATATACCTGTCCCTTCAAATCATTCTGTTAATGTTGCAGAAGAGGTTTAGATCCCTAGACCAAGTATGTCTGATGCCATGTGCTGATGTACATTAATTTCATCAGTATTGGGGTTGGAGGATGTCTTGTATGCCAGACATAAGTCACCTCTTAGCAGCATGTAGGATATAGATTATAGTGACAGGGTTTTCAGTTGGTCCGCGTAGGACATGTTGTTTAGGCTTTGTATCCTTTTAGTAAGGTTATCTCTGTGGGCATTCTAGTTGTTGCATGTTGTCTGGACAGACACATGCTAAAGGGGGCAATATATTCAATAACTGGCCTAATGATGACTAAGTAAAGGGGGAGTATGACATTTTGAGATCTAACAATATCCCTTTGTTTATAAGCTGTGGAATATAGAAGGACTTTCTTATAACAGTTTACACATATTGGTCAAAAGTTAGGACACTCTCCACATAAATTGCAAATCCCAAACAACTGTGTCAAGTTTTAGGGGAAAAGTTAAGTCACTCTCCACATAAGTTCTCAAAAGTTTTAGGGGCATATGGTTAATGTGGTAGTTCCCTGGGAACTTGAAAAGCATATGTTTACTGACAACACACTGTTATTATCCAGTACTGCAGCCATATGTGAGACATGCAGATTCTTAAACTGGAGGTAAACCTCTCAAACCACACATTTTTCAGAAAACACACACACCTTACTTAACCAGATGGTTCTTTGGGGCATCTGAGAATGTAGGCTAAACTACTTAACGGCCTCTTGAACTGCATGTCTGGTAACAGCTTATGAACTTAGGTAGCTTACTGAAGCCTCTTATGCTATTAAGCACTGCTACTTCATATAGTAATATCCTAGTCATATAAGACTTCATCATGAGGCTTACTGATACACCACTCACCAGTGTGAACTGCAGTAGGGTGTTGGGTTGCTGCCTGCCAGGTGCCAGAATTCACAGTGTCACTAGAACGCTGGAGCCTTTTCACTCCAAATATGCATATAGTTTGAGTATTGCTGAAGTGGGTGTGAATGACCTGCTTTGCACTTTCTTGGAACATATGAAGAGGGACATGGGTGAACTTTCTTAAGTATGACTCTGACACTGGCTGGCAACTCGTCATGAGCAGTTTATTGCCATCAGGTGAATGAAGCCATAATACATACAGAAGCTAAGTAATTTCAACAACTGGCCTAGTTATTTGTGTAATTCGAGAAGGATCATGGGGGGGGGGTGTGCTTGTGTGTGTGTGTGTGCTTGCGTGTGTGTGTGCTTGTGTGTGTGTGTGTGTGTGTGTGTGTGTGTGTGTGTGTGTGTGTGTGTGTGTGTGTGTGTGTGTGTGTGCGCGCGCACACGCACACCTGGGAGAAGGAAATGACAGTCTTATCTGCTTCACTAAATATAGTCAGCCTCTGTCCACAGGGCTTCAGAGTACTGGCCAAGATGCCTTTTGGCCAGGCCACATACTGTTTTTTATGGAAATTACATCTCCTACGTCTGCCATCCTTGCAAGTCCTAATGTAAGGTAAACACCTCAACCATTATGCCAACCTAATCAGGTCTACTCCAGTACGTTACTGCTCTGTGTTAAAAAACAAAGCAAAATATGCACACCGTAGGGGCCTTCTTAACCTTGGAAAACAAAGAGATCTGCATAGCAACTAAAATATGGCTTCAGCATTGTGATACCTCTTCTTATCTACCTGGCTTTACTGCCTACCACTCCTGCAAACTCCCAGATAAAGATGACCCTGCCTATGATGGGGGGGTGTTGCTTTTTCGTCATAATCCTATCACTTCACACTTACACCAGCTAGATAATGATCTAGAATTTATATATATCTCAGTAACTGCATGTACATCCACATTTCACATTATGGTCAATTACAGAATCACTACTATGATGTCCTCAGCCTATCAAGACTACCTCAACACTAGAATATGTAACCATCAAACCAAACGTAGTCATCCTGGATGATTTCAGTTATCCATCCATAAACCGGCTAACATGCAACACACACAAAAAAAAGGTGCACAATGGTTCCTGAATGTCATAGATGCCTACTATTAGACCAGCTAGCACCAACCCCCAGTGTGGAGGCAGGTCTTCTTCTTGATATGGTTCTCATAAATGTGGCACCATTTTGTGCTGCATCCATAGTTATCCTTTCACAGGTTAGCTGTGACCACCATGCCATAATATTTTCCATAAGATCCTTGAACCCCATTGTCTTAAGAGAGTTTCCAAGATATCCTTCCAGTCATTGACTTAGATCTCGGATTCCCTACCTCGGGCAGCTCGACATCTGGCCTGTATACAAAAGCCTTAAGTTGCTTTAAGGTATGCCATACGTCACATATATGCTTCTTGCTTAGCCTAGGGCATAAAGGTGATGTCCAGATGCGCCATCCTCCAAACTGATAGCCCCAGTAGGAACGCCAGCCCAAGGAAAACCAAGAGGTAACCAGTACATCCAGAAGAGAAATGAACCAGAGGGAGGAGGGAGGGAATGAATACTGCAACAGTGAGGGAAAGGACATCTACTGTTATGTTAAGATTTTACACAACTGTACTGTGTCCTTCCATTCACTGGTTGCAGTATTCATAA
Organism: Protopterus annectens; assembly: GCF_019279795.1. Classification (NCBI taxonomy): domain Eukaryota; kingdom Metazoa; phylum Chordata; order Ceratodontiformes; family Protopteridae; genus Protopterus; species Protopterus annectens. The sequence continues at coordinate 1,351,809,286 of NC_056735.1, read as the reverse complement.
TATCTGAGATAGTGCCAAAGCTCAAGAAGAAACTTGGGAGGAGGAAGGACAAGCATAGCCCTCTATGAAGCCATGAAGGATGGCCCTAGCAAAACCATCTCTAGCTCTGGAGATTCCATCCAACTTGTAGTGCTTGGTAAAAGTATGTACAGAAGTCCAGGTAGCTGGCTGAAGAATAAAATTAGTATCCAAACCCTTAAAAAAGCACCAGAAGAAGTCACAGCCCTAGTAGAATGACCCTTTACAGAAGAAGGAAGGCTCTTACCATGAAAAGAATAACAAAAATAAATAGCCTTTGAGATCCAAGAAGAAGTAGTTTGCTTGGATATAACTCATCCTAGGGGCCTAAGATGAAAAGAAACAAGTAACGGATTTTCTAATAGAATTAGTCTTATCCAAATACAATCAGAGTTGCCTATGCAAATCCAAAGTATTCATCATCCTCTCACTGGCAGATTGCAGAGGGGGGAAAAAAGTAAGCAAATGAATAAACTGATTAAGTGACAACTCATTAACCACCTTGGGCATAAAATAGGATGTTATGTTGTCCCTATCTCACCTTCGTTCTTGCTGGTTGGGTTCAGAGCCAATCCTCGGGTCTGATTCAGCCGTATATTATAGCTCAAAAGCTTTTACTGGCTAGAGACTAGCCCTTATCCCACTATGCCTATCGGTAGTTACCCAGATCTCATTTGCCGCTTGCAGTGTCAAGATTGTTGAATACTGGCTCAGGCTAAGTGTTTTTTTTTTTCTTTTTCTCTAATTTCTAACTTTTGGTTAACTACAGTGTTAGATTCTGCACGATATTGAGTATACAATGTTGTTTTCATAGGCTAACTCTCTTTCTAATGTTTCCACTCCTTTTATTGTTGTTGTGGCCGTCATTTTTCTTTAGGCCTACCTTGTCCTTGTGAATCCGTTTAACTTAAAGGGTTCTCCTTTCTTTCAGCATCGCGCTTAGTTATAGGGCTTTTCTCTTTCTTCCCTCCTTCTTTATCTTTCTAGGAGCAGCCATTTAAGTTAGAGGCTCTCCTCAGTTGGCAGAATTCACCGTTTTAACTTAGAGACTAAAAAAAAAAGAGTTGAGTTTATTGTTAGTGTCATTATTGTTATTTGACAGCATTGATCTTTTACCTTGTCTAAGGATTCCACTAAAGAGTCAAAACTTTCAGGTTTTAAGAAGTGTGACTCATGCTGCCAAAAGATGTCCCTTACGGACAGGCACACGAGCTGTGTTTATTGCTTAGGAGCTGTTCTCCTGCATGACTCATGTTCTATATGTCATGCCTTCAGTTCTTGGGTCCTGCAGGAGAGAAAAAATAAGCTGATTTTGTGAAGCTTATTAAAGGGCCCCTTCAGTGCTTCTACTGAGGGTACTCAGCCAGCAAAAATACAGGACAAGTCAGCTAAGCCATCGTCCTCATTGGCTCTGATTTCAGAGTCATCCAAAGCAAAAGACAAAACTTCACATTTGTCGGGTCCGAGTGCTGGTTCCGACAAAGCTCTTTCTCTGGCGGCTCCCTCAGTAGTCTCGAAGCCAGTTAGGGCTCACAAGAGAACCAGGTCTCCCTCTCTGGAACTGGTGTGGTCTGTTCCACAGTCTCTGCTATTGCAGTCTGTGGCAGGCAGTCATCGGTCTTCCACCCATTCCTCTCAGTCATCCAGGAGTCTTTCAGATGATGATGTGGAGAGGGTGGTGAAGAGGCTTCTCAAGACACAGGCATTAGCTAAATTGTTATCGAGCCCAGCCCATAAGGAAGTGGTGCCGACAGCCAGACCCGCATCGTTATCGATTCCTCCTCCAACTCCCTTGAGTTCAGAGCCGGAGTGCATGGAAGTTGTTGTGGTGGAACCATTGGTTCCGATTACCACCAGTCTCATGGTTCCGACTACCACTCCAATCTCCTAGTTAACTCAGTCTATTGAGGGATCTGGGGGCCGATGCTCTCTCATCGGCTCTGAGGGAGGAGTGGCATCGGACCCTTGTCCAACCCTACTCTCCCTCTCGGAGCTTCGGTGCAGGTAAGCTCAGTTTCTACATTGGCCTCGGAGACATCAGCCTCGGTTCGGAGGAGATCTCTGGGCTGTTTGGAGCTGGAGACTCTTTCGGGCCAGGGCCATGGTGCCTTCAAGGTGATGAGGAGTGCGTTGTCCTCTGAGACCCATAGTCCCCCTCTGAGGGTGTCTTTTTTTCAGTCCCAGATCTTCTACCCAGTCTCCGGGATCAAGCAAACCTAGAAGTTCAAAGGTTGCTAGAAAAAAGAGCCATCCAGGAAATCCCCGCAGACCAAATCGAATCCGGGACGTACTCAAGGTACTTTTTAGTTCCAAAAAAGACAGGGGACTGGAGGCCCATTTTGGATCTCAGCAAACTGAACAAATCGGTCAAGAAAACAAAGTTCCTGATGGTAACACTGCAGTCCATGCTTCCCTTTTTGGGTCAGGGAAGTTGGATGTGCTCTATCGATCTCCAGGATGCAAACTACCACATAAAAATGGGCAGGCAATCCAGGAGGTATCTGCACTTCTGGCTTGGAGCCAGTCGTTACCAGTTTAGAGCTCTGCCCTTTGGTCTCAGCACAGCCCCAAGGGTGTCGACCAAATGCATGGCAGTAGTTACGGCTCACTTGAGGCGTTTAGGATTCAGGGTGTTTCCATATCTAGATGACTGGCTTCTCACTGCCACCACCAAGCATAAACTGATCAAGGCACAGGACTCCACAATTCACACTTACACAACTAGGCATCACCATAAACTACGAAAAGTCTTCCTTGTTGCCTTGTCAGTATATTACATTTATAGGGGCAGATTTAGACACAAGGGCCATGATAGCAAAACTGCCTCACGAAAGGGTGTTAACCATTCGTCATCAATTTCAATCGTCATGGCAAACAAGAGAATCCAGGCAAGATTTGTCCTCAAGGTCTTGGGTTCGATGGCTGCAGCAATTACTGTGGTCCCTATGGCGCACTTCCACATGAGAATTTTGCAGTGGCTCCTTTTTGGTCATTAGTCATTCCAGGATTTACCAATGTCACATCAGATTTTGATCACTGAGTCTTGCAAGAAGAATTTAGCATGGTGGCTTCACTCCCCTCTGGTGTCAATGGGCAGACCATTTCTAACCCTCCCAACTCATAGCCACAGTGACCACAGATGCTTCCCAGATAGGGAGGGGGTCATTATCTGGGACAGACTGTTCAAGGGACTTGGCAGGAATACGAGTACCACTTGCACATCAGTGTCCTAGAGATGAGACCGGTGCTTCTGGTGTTGCAAGCACTTCAAGACTCTGCCTACAGGGACTATAGCAATTCAGACAGACAATATGTCGGTAGTATGGTACATCAACAAACAGGGTGGAATGAAGTCTTATCTCTTGTGTTGAGAGGCTGTATGAGTATGGCACCGGGCGATGTCTTCCCAATGCTTTTTGGTTGCAGCACAAATCCTGGGGAAATCCAACGTGAAAGCGGACAAGTTCAGCAGGGCTATTCTGATGCCTCATGAGTGGTTCCTGAAACAGGAAGTTGCAGAATTGTTTTTTCACAAATGGGGCCAGCAATGTTGTGATATTTTGTCACCCCCCCCCCCCCAACAACAAATGCAGCAGCTACTTTGCCCTAGTCCCACCACCAGGACAGTCGCCCAGGGACGCACTTGTTCACGATTGGCTCCCAAGACTACATTATGCCTTTCCACCATTCCCCCGATCCCCAAGGTTCTTCAGAAAGCATGGTCATTGGGTCACAAGTTAATCCTCATTGCCCCTTACTGGCCTCATCAGATATGGTTCCCATTCCTTTGGCCTCATCTGAAGTGGAGCCTTGGATACTGGACCCAGTTCCAGATCTCCTGATGCTTCAGTCAGGTGCACTCAACCCTTCCGTCCATACTCTCAAGTTGACAGCTTGGTTTCTCCACTTCTGGTCTTAGCCAGGCTTCCCGATGTTTCCCCAGCATTTCAACACATTTTAATTTCATTCCATAAACCCACTACAAGGAAACTTTATGCTAGTAAATGGAAGAGGTTCTCTTGTTGAGCAAACAAGAACGACATTGATCCCTTTACTGCACCCATTTCAAAGATTCTCAAATTTCTTGCTGAAACCTTTGAGCAAGGAGTAGCGGCAGCTACTATCTGGGTTCAGCTGGCTGCTATTTCTAATTTCCATGTGAGAGAAATGGGCTCTAACATTATGTCCCATAGGCTATGTAGGGCATTCCTAAGAAGTACTACCCTCTTAAGACCTCCAATAAGGGAACCTCTCCCTCCCCGGTACCTGAATTTAGTTTTAGAGGTTCTGAGTCTTCGCCGCTTTGAGCCAGCTGCTTTTTGTCCACTGAAATTGTTGACTTGGAAGACCCTTTTCTTAACTGCCATTACCTCAGCTAGGAGGGTTTCAGAATTACAGGTCTTATCTATTCGTTCCCCGTACTTGATTTTCCACAAAGATAGAGTTTCTGTCAGAACCAGTCCCTCCTTCTTACCCAAGGTGTGTTCAGAGCACAATTTGAATCAATCCATAGAGCTTCCTGTATTCTTTCCCAATCATGGCAAAAAAGCAGAGAGTGTAAGCTCCATCAATTGGACATTCATAGACAGTTACATTTTTATTTACACAGGACCAAGGATTTCAGAAAATCTGACCAATTGTTTATATCCTTTGCAGAGAATAAGAAAGGTTGAAAAGTGACCTTATCTAAGTGGCTTTCAGACACTATAATCTCCGTCTACAATTTGCAGAACAAAAAACTTTCAGGAAAAATTAAAGGACACTCAACTAGGGCCTTGGCTGCCTCTATTGCGTTTCAAGCCAAACTGCCTTTAGATTCGATCTGTGACGCAGCTACATTGCGTAATCCTCATACTTTTATCTCTCATTACAAAGTAGATGTGGCCTCCTGGAACAGGGTGTCTTTTGGTTACACGGTCCTGAAGAGTTTTTTTCCAGTGAGCCACCCAAGAGGTGCTGGGGACACTGTCCCAACCAGCAAGAATGAAGGTGAGATAGGGACAACATAACATAAAGAAGTTATGTACTCACCGTAACGTTCCATGTTTGTTGTCCTTGATCTCGCCTTCCTTCTTGTGTCCCACCCTCCTTCCCCCTTCCTGGAGAATCAAGAGGAGTTCCTTTTTTTTTTGGCTACACTGGCTGAGTTTCCTGATTAGACCTAGTCTTTCCTTCCTTTCTCTTTGCTGATTATTTGCACTTTTATATGCAGGTGTTCTCTTATATGTAAAGTATAGTAATTGTTGACCTGTATAGTTTGGTGGGTTATCACAAATGAGATCCGGGTAACTACCGCTAGGCAAGGTTGGGATAGGGGCTAGCCTCGAGCCAGTAAAAGCTCTCTAGCTATAGTATACAGTGGAGTCAGCTCCGAACCCAACCAGCAAAAAGGAAGGCGAGATCAAGGATAACAAACATGGAATGTTACGGTGAGTACATAACTTCTTTATTAGTATGCAAAGACACCATGTCTGCTTCGGTTATGTCAGGAATCTCAGGGACAGTAGTTAGTATTACACTGATTCATATTTGTCAGTACCACCAACTCAGACCCAGGGGATATCACAGGTATACTTGTAGACAAATTTAGTTCAAACACCTCCCCTTTGTCCCTTGCATACTTTCTGTCCCTCACCATCAGTTCAGCATTGTTCCATATTTATCACCACAGAACAAATATTACGTTCCCAATCCAAAACAAAGAACACTAGCCACATGGGTCCAGATAACATTGCAATTTGTTTTCTTATTTGTATGAAACATTTCCTCATTGACCACTTGTAGATATAGTTAATCAAGGCCTGTCCACTGGCTATATTCCTGAAGCCTAGAGAAAAACTATTGTTGACCCCTCCACAAGTGGTGGCTCAACCATAGACCATGGGAAATACAGACTGTTTAACCTTACTACCCTGAAAGTTAAAGTAATGGAAAATATCATCATGGAATTCATAAACAATGATACTGGCAGATTGCAGTCCATTGGCTTAACCAGTCTGGCTTTGTGAAGCTTAAATTCTGCCTAATTAACCTTGTTATTTGGAAAAGTCACAGTAGTGACTTGGTACCAACAGCTTGCATAGACTTGGCTAAGGCCTTTGACATTGTCCCTCAAACTAACCCAACTAAAAATTAACCCCTATGTAACTCATTGGGTAGCAAATGGATTAACACATGGAACACACTCTGTTAAAGTAGGTTGCAAGGGTTCCTGAAAAAGACTCATCACTAATTATTTCCCCACAGGACCCATTCTGGGACTTTTGCTCTTTGACTTATACTCCATTGACATTGGTGCTGATGTTCACAGTGTCTGGCTGATAACAGGACATGTGAAACTGTAATTCTGATCCCAGACTAATACTCATATTCTCTAAGATTGCCTAGCCCATACACATTTGTGATATCTTGACCATGGACTAAATTTCAATGCTAAAAATATAGCACAGCGCTATATAAGAAACAAGAACACCACTACTGCTGCCACATAAGTGACAACTAATCAAAATTGATACTGTCATTAGACACGCTGGTACATTCATAATGTATTCTCCTTCAACCTCTACTTATCAACTGTAGTTACAAAATCTTTTAACCTAGCCCAATTAATTATTAAGAGAATGTTCCAGGTCCAAGAAAATTGTAGTCCCCAATTACGCCACCCCTATTAGACCTATAATGGAATATATTGCCCTCTTTCACATGCATCTAGTCAAGCTCATGTTTTAAGTTAAAAAAAAATTCAGCATTTTCTCACTAAACCTCAGGTATGAGCTCCGTAAGCTACTCTGAATTTCTGAAAGGTCTATTACTCTACTCTGTGTCTTATCAACTTCTCCATAGCAATCACTGCATAGCTTCAGTTTTTCTAAGTTGCTTGACCTTTCTCGTGTTTGTAAAACTCAAACAGCACAGATACCTACATAAACTAGCATCATAATATAAATGGGATTTGCTGGGATTTGCTGGTGAGATGGCAATCTCTCCCAATGGATCCTCTACCTCTGGATTAAGCTCCTACTTCACACCAAATAAAGCAAATTGCCTGCTTTCTTTAAGTTTAATTGAGTGGGTGGATAACTGTCCTTCCCCTCAGTCCCTTATGGACAGTGATAGTGGCTAAACTGCAGTGGCTAGGTTCCTAATGATCTTTTGAATTCAGTTGCCTAGTACAAACCTATGAACCTATCTAACATTGTGGACATTTATGCAGCAAATTAAATTACTAGTGCACAGTTAAAAGAATTAACTAAGAAAATGTGTGTCAGATAAAATATTTTTCAGATAAAGCAGAAAACATAAAGGAAGACAAGATGTATTGTAACATTATTGGATATGAGAAAGACAGCATGTGAAAATGAGAAAATAAAATGGACACCAGATAGATGCCTCACTTTTAATTGAAGCTTGCAGTAGGCATGTTGTAAGCATGATTGAAGGCTGAGGCAGTATTGTCTAATCTTTAATCAGTCCTGCAGAGTCTGTGCTAGAAAATATCATTTTGCAGTGATGTGTAAAAGCAATAACAAATGTATTGAAAAAAATTGCATGTTGAATAGAAAAATGAAGATGATCTGTTTGTGAGTACTCTTGAAATTAAAACACTTGATGCAGTGAAATCTGAAAATATATCTGAAGCACCAGGAGAGGAGTGCAAGGCAGTGTTGCAATGAAATGGTGAGAATTTAAAGACATAGTTTAGAATTTAAACTTGAAAGAAAAGAAGAGTACAGAGAATGTTTTAAAAACTTTGGTGCTTGAAAATGCTTGAGAATTGTGCGCATATTAACTATTTTTTTTGGCCATGAGGTGCACCATTAAGTTGAAAAAAACTGACATGAGTACAAAACTAAATAAAACCAGCGTTCTTTTTCTGTTAGTTAAAAAAGTAAGTTTGTTAATAACTTGGGTCATGTGACCTGTGAAATGCTAGAGATGGTAAAATAATTTGCAGTATAATATCAATGACTGATTGTGCAGAGAATCAGCAGTCATATAAATTATTTAGATACTGAGCAAAGCCGTAGCAATGATATCCTAAGTGACTCAACTAATTTGCTTACATGGCTAGGAAGCTTGCCAGGAGAATGGCACATGCCAGTAAAACATGATGTTATGCCAGTGATCTGTATGTACCTAAAAAGTACCACTAGCACTCAGAAATAGAGTCGAACATGAATTGAAGAAAATTAAGTATTAGGGTATCATTAGTGAACATTTAGAAACAACAAAACAAAAGTTAAGATTCTGAATTTGTTTTGAAACAATCTGAATGAAGTCATTTAGAGAAAACATTAGCCATTGCTTATAGTTAAAGGGGCAGTCACAACAATGACAGATGCCACATTATTTATAGAATGAGATGTAAGCCAAGGTTTCTAGATTACACCAGACAAAGCAAGCCCCAGGTTATGGATTTAGAGGACCTGTGGCACACCATTAGATGGGTACAGATTCCTTAAAATTCTGTTTGGGATTTTTTCAACACCATTAGTGTTTCAAAGAGCTGTTGCTCATGTATGTGAAGGTATAAAAGATGTAAACGTAATTGATAGTGTGGTATAGGGTTCAATGGAAGAAAAGCTCGAAAAGAGACTAATAATTGCACATTCTATTAAGACATAATTTCAAGTTAAGCAAAAGCAAATGAGAAATAAGAATAAATAATATGAAATAAATGAGCCACATTCTAATGTACCATTTGGTATAAACCCTAATACTGAAAAAATGTGAACAGGTATGCAAATCCCAAGGCAAGAAGGCAGACTGCCATTGCAGACTTTTCCAGGAATACTGCACTGCAAGCAATCACAGATACACATTTTCTTCATCATTTCAGTTGCTGATAATCAGAAAGTTGAAAAACAAGCAGGTTATTTGTTTCATTTGCAATATTGATTCCTAAAAAGCAATATATAGTAATTGAAATGCTGGGAAGAAATCGAGAGCTAGATGTACTACAATGATAGAAACTGCAGGAAACTATCAGGTATACATGTTGGAGATAAACCGCAAACGTAAAATCCATGATAAAGTTTGCAACCTGAAGCTGATGTCATTAATAAAAATATATGAGTGAAGATCATATCTAGTTTGTGAGGAAGAAAGGAAACTGCACATAGAAAATTGCAGGCATTTGTACAAAGCAAGTACGTCAAAGTTGAATTCATAGGTCAAGAAAGACGAGCAAACAGAAGTGTCACAACAATACCTATTGCAAAAAAGTAAAGACCCTGAAAACTCTGATAGTCAATACCTTCTGAATTGTTGTCTCCAGGTAAAGCTGCAGTAAAACAAGACCTGTCCCAAATGCAAGACCTTATGTCCATTATAAACTATTAAATTCTTCAAGTATGTTTAACCATTCAAAAAACAAGGCAGATTTATAGACTGTTCACAGTCAAGAATTTCAGTTATTGAAATGTACTTTCAATGTGTAAAAGTTTTGATTTTGATTTTAATACCCCATGACATGTCAGTATTAATTTCAGTGATCACTGCAGTGTAGCACATGCTACTATATATATATATATATATATAATATATATATATATATATATATATATATATATATAAAAAAAAAATATATATATATATATATGTATATATATATATATGTATTTTTATATATATATATATGTGTGTGTATTTATATATATATATATATATATATATTATATATATGTATATATTTATATACATTTATATATAAATAGCTATACACAATGGATATAAAAAGTGTACACAATCCTGTTAAAATGCCAGGATGTTCTTCATGTTTCACTGTTGCAGTCATTACATTTGGGTAATCTGCTGGCAGGTTGCCCTCAGTCGGCCTGAATATCAAAGTCTTGGGTCCTGCGTCGGTTGCTGTCTCCTCTTCCATGACGTCAGGTCGTCAGGGGTATAAAACATGCAGCCAATGCCATTTTCTTTAATCTTTCTTGCCGGGCGGTGCCCGAAGCAGAAGCAGTTCACAAGTGCCGGTCGGCCGACTCCTGAAATTTTCACATTCGAGTTTCAGAACTGAAGTCTTCAATTAAAGCTAAGTACCCCATTGGGGAAACATTTTCTTGCTCCTTACCGATGTCAGTAAAAGTTAATAATTGCATTACTTGTGGGAAGCAAATACCTCATAAGGATTTTCATTTGTAATGTATTCCTTGTCTAGGCCCAGATCATAACGTGCCTTGCTGTCGGTTTAGATTTAACCAACGCACTATTAAGCGTCGGTATATCTTTGCTTCAAAATATTTTGGAAACAGATTTAATTACCCTGAAATGTCATTGAATAGCAATCCGACTACCGGAGTTCACAAAAAATGCAAAGAAAAGGACAGAGACAGACCGTCGAGGTCCAAAACCGACGACAAAGCTTCTCCTAAGCCAGTCGCCAGTTCGCCGGTACTCAGTGAGGCGCTTTTGCAGCCCCTGATACCCGCTACGTTCGAGTCGCAGGCCTCTACCGAGACCCATGTTGAGTCTGGCATGCTGTGAGATTCTCAAAATATTGTACCCGCGGATGTCTCTCTCTCGGATGGGTCCATAGACGCTGAGCAGGCACCGACTTCTGAGGGTGTTTTCAGGCCTCAGCATTTCTATATAAAACCGACGCCAGCTTCAAAAACAAAGACAAAAGCAACTTCTAAGGCTAAAAAACTGACGCATGAGCCACGTGCTCAGGCCTCTATGCCCAAAAAACAGATGATCAAAATGGCTGAAGACTTAATTACCTTGATCAGGGGTTCCCAACCCCCCTGATAAGAGGCCTAGGCAAGACACTGATTATGAATCTTCAGGTCAGGTTTCTATTTCTTCTGATTCCTCTTCTGATCAAGAATTTGCTATACCACCCTATGAGGATTCAGATGCAGAGGAATCCATCCCATCTGCATCTCCTCCTGAAGATTATTCTTTTGGAGGAACCTTGCATACTTTGAAGGAACATTTTCATTGGGAGAGTTAGGATTTCTCAGAATCAAAAAAGAGGCTTAGGGATTTCCTTCTTCTTCATCAGCATAGGCCTTTGGCCATACCTCCTGTATTAGACATTGTTGATGATGTGTTTTCGGAATCAAGCATGGCTCCAGATTCCCTACCTCCGGCTCCTAGTAAGCCAGACAGATATCACAGGGTTCCTGACTCCCACAAATTTTTATTCAAAAATCCTGCTGCTGACCCAGAAACTATCTCACAGGGTCCCAAAGGTGTAAAGGCCTCAACAGCTAAGAATCCTACCCCCTCTGATAGAGATTCCAGGGCACTGGATAGATGGGGAAAGAAGGTTTATAAGTCTGTAACCTTGGCAATTAGGGCCTTAAACTGCCAGTTTCATATGCTTAAATATCAACAGCATGTTATGGGAATATTAAAACAGAAAATGATGTTGATTTCTGAATGTGTGGAAAATAATTACAGGAATTATTGCATGCAGCAGAACAGGTTGGAAAGCATACTTTGCAATGTGGTTTTGATTCCTTGGAGGCCTCCTGCAGGGCCGCAGTTACTGGATCTGTGATTAGAAGGCATGACTGGCTCAAGGGGCAAAATCTGCCTGATCATGTTAAAGCTAAATTGCACCTTTACAGCATGATACTCTGTTTGGTAATAAGGCAGAAGAGGTTTAAAAGAAAATGGAAGACAAAGCTAAGTCTATGCAAACTGTAAAAGACTTCTTACAAGTGCAGCCACCAAGATTCAGTAGACACTGGCCTACAAAGAAATTGGTCCTTTCCTGTGTCCAACAGAGCCTCACGGTGCAAATCCAGGTGCTCAAAAGGCTCTAGATACCAATCACAGGGTTCTTACATTTCAAAGCAATGGGGTGCCTCTACCTCCAAATCCGGAGGAAACAAAGCACAACCCTACAGTAAACAGTATCAATGACTTCCATCTGCCATCATCAAGCACTTATCTTTTTGGCAGCCCCCTTAGGGGGAAAATTAGCACTTCATGCTCAAAATTGGCAGTTAATAACCCAGGACAAGTGGGTATTAAACATAGTATCCCAGGGATACAGATTTCATTTCCATACCTTGCCTATTCCAAATGGTTGGCCAGATCTGCCACAAAATTAATGGGCAGAGGCACAGAAACAAGTTACGTCCCTCATGGATATTGGGGCTATTCAACCAGTACCAGAATGGGAAAAAGGGCAAGGGTTTTACTCAAGACTGATCCTGGTACCCAGAAAAGACAATGCCTGGTGCCCAATACTGGATTTATTGATTTTGAACACATTCTTGGACATCCCAAAATTCAAAATGCTGACTTTGCAACAGCTTCTGCCCATGCTAGGCAATAACGCTTGGCTAGTGACTCTAGACTTAAAAGAGGCATACCTGCATATTCTAATAAGGGAATCGTGCAGAAGATACCTCCACTTCAAGGCTGGTTTTATGCATTACCAATTCTCTGCACTGCCCTTTGGCTTATCTGCTGCGCCTAGGGTCTTTACAAATTGCCTGGCACCAGTAATTGCATTTTACAGACAAAGAAGCATACACATCTATCCTTACTTGGATGACTGTCTCATTCAAGCAGAAAACAAGGACATTCTTCTTCAACATCTGACGTTTGTAAAAAGGCTTCTAACATGCCTAGGGTGCACAATAAACGAAAAGAAATCACAACTGGTACCCTCTCAAAAGATTACATTCCTGGGTGCAAGCTTGACTACAACTGCCCAGGTGGCTTACCTTACGCCAGATAGACAAAAGCAACTGACTGTTTACTTCAAACAAATGGCAACAAAAACCCAGTTATTCTGCAGGCTTTGGGGTTCATGGCATCCTGCATTCTACTAATTCCATATGCAATACTGCATATGAGGAAACTACAGTGGTATCTAAAGAGTTTATGGAGTCAACATTGTCACAGTCTGGAAGCAATGATTCCTCTCATTCCCTGCCTACAACAGGAGTTTCTTTGGTGGGCAGAGACATATCATCAGAACATGGGACGGTCTTTCACTCTACCCTCTGCCACCCAAACCCTAACTACAGATGCATTGGGCTGTGCTTGGGGGGGCCCATATGGCGGGGAGATGCATTCAGGGCATATGGAGCCCAAAACAAAGGCATCTGCATATCAACCAGAAAGAGATGTTAGCTGTTCAGAATGCCCTGACAGCCTTCAAGGACTTACTTCATCCAGGACAACTACTGATAAAGACGGACAATACCATGGTTATGTGGTACATAAACAAGCAGGGGGGTACACATTCCTATCCCCTTTGCAGACTAGCCATGGCATTGTGGGACACAGCTTTGACTTACCAAGTACATCTTCAAGCTCAATTCCTGCCAGGAAAACAAAATACTCTGGCAGACGACCTAAGCAGAAATCTTATGGACCATCACGAGTGGAAACTGGATCCACAAGTCTTCAGCATGATAACAGACAAATGGGGGAGTCTGGACATAGATCTATTTGCCTCTCCCTAGAATTATCAACTGGACAAATTCTGCACAAGGACATCACAGACAAGCTTGGATAGTGGATGCCCTATCCTTCATTTGGAAAAACCTATCAGTCTACGCCTTTCCTCCTCTGCCTCTTCTTCCCAAGGTCTTACTAAAGGTCAGACAGGAAAAAACAAAAATTATCCTAATTGCCCCAGACTGGCCTCGCCAGCACTGGTACCCAATTCTAAGGAGTATGTCTCAACTCCCTCCTTGGTACTTGCCTCAAATACTTCATCTACTGTCTCAGCAGAGCAATCAAATTCTGCACAATCAGCTCCAAACTCTGAACCTGGCAGCATGGCTGATCATGTAATTATTCAAACAACACCTCTCAGTAAATCTGTGATGGATGTCATTTTGGAAGCCAGAAGGCCTAGTACTAGAAAATCTTATGCTGATAAATGGAAGAGATTCTGTGCTTGGAACCAAGCACAAGGGATGGACACAGCAAAGCCAAATATTCCTCAGATTTTACAATACTTGACTGAGATGCTTGACAAGGGCCTATCTTTTTCATCAGTAAAAATCCATGCCTCTGCCATCTCGACTCATTACAACACAGAGCCGCCCATCTTTTCTCATCCTCTGCTAAAACAGTATCTTAGAGGGGCCAAAAATTTTTAAGGCTTCCCAGAAGATTACCAACTCCTGCATGGGACCTCAATTTTGTGTTGGAAAAGCTCACCCTGTCTCCATTTGAACCAGCAGCTACTGCGGATATAAAGTTTTTATCTTGGAAAACAGCTTTTCTTCTGGCAATCACTTCAGCAAGAAGGGTTTCAGAACTACAGGCCCTCATGGCTGTAGAGCCTTTTATTACATTTTACCTGGACAGGGTATCCTTTAGAACCAATCCTTCCTTTATGCCTAAGGTGGAATCCAGTGTGACTCTTAACCAAACTATTTACCTGCCAACTTTTTACCCAAATCCGCAGAACAAGAGGGAGCAGATTCTGCATTCCTTGGACATACACAGACAACTAAGATTCTACTTAAACAGGACCAAATCTCTAAGAAAGTCTGAGCAGCTACTGGTGGCATTTGCTGCAGGATCAGAAGGGAAGGCTATTCAAAGCAGACTATTTCAAACTGGATAAGCCACTGCATTTGTTTCTGCAATTTGCATCATGGTAAACCAGTGCCCAAGAGAATCGGGCAGCATTCCACCAGGGCTGCATCTACCCCAGTAGCTTTTCTCAGAGGGGTGCCAACCAAAGACATTCTAGAAGCTGCTACTTGGAGCTCTATTCATACTTTTACAAAGCATTATCATTTGCCTCTCTTCTCTAAGTCCAGGGCAGGCTTTGCCACTGCAGTTCTGCAGGGCCTTATAGCCGCTCCTAATGCTATTTAGTTCCAGCCTCCCATCCATAGCTTTGGGATTCTACCCAAATGTAATGACTGCAACAGTGAAACACGAAGAACATAGTACAGTTGTGTACACTTACCATAAATGTAGATGTTCGAGTGTATTCCCTGTTGCAGTCCGGGTTACCCACCCGCCATCCCCCTTTTTTCTAGAACTTCTCTTTCCTTCACTATATTCTGCTGCCTTTGTGGTGTATTTGCTTTTAGATGAAGGTAAAGTTTATGTTGTGGCAATTGCATTGATATATATATATATATATGCATATATATATATATATATATATATATATATATATATATAATTTTTTTTTTTGGCTCCCCATTTTAGGAGCACCTGACATCTGGGGCAAGAAAAAGTAAAGAAAATGCCATCGGCTGCATGTTTTATACCCCTTGACGACCTGATGTCATGGAAGAGGAGACAGCAACCAACACAGGACCCAAGACTTTGATATTCAGGCCGACTCAGGGCAACCTACCAGCAGATTACCCAAATGTAATGACTGCAACAGTGAATACACTCGAACATCTACATTTATGGTAAGTGTACACAACTGTACTTTTCTGTGATGTAAAAAAAATGAGACCACAATAAATAATTTCAAAACTTTTCCCACCTTTAATGTGACCTATAACCTGTACAATCCAATTGAAAAACAAACAAATCTGTTTTGAAATGATTTACTGTGGTCTCATTTTTTTATATCTCAAAAAACTGTGATTTTAACAGGGGTGTGTACACTTTTTATATCCACCATATATATATATATATATATATATATATATATATATATATGGGTATGTATCATTTCGCCTAAACTCATTTCACCAAGACCAAATCACCTAAAGTTCATTTCATCTAAAACTCATTTCACTGATAAGTAGTACTCTTAATGCAATTGAAAGGTATATGTCCTTTTCCCCACTGTAGTGCGATTCTGGTGTTAGTATAAATATATATATATATATATATATATATATATATATATATATATATATATATATATAGATATATAGATATATATATAGATATATATTAAGGGGGTGGGGGTGCAGCCCCCCCCCCCACATTAGGGAGTGTGGGGGACATAGCCCCCCATCTAGTTTCTTTTACCAAATAATGTAAAACAAAACCAGACAACATAAAACCAAAATAAATGGGGGGCTACACCTCCACACCCCCCAATGTGGGGTCTGTGCCCCCACCCCCCCTTAATATACATATACTAACACCAGGATTGCACTACAGTGGGGAAAAGGAAATATACCTTTGCTTTGCCTTATTGTACTGCTTGTCAATGAAATTAATTTTAGGTGAAATGAGTTTTAAGTGAAATTAACTTTGGGTGATTTGGTTTCAGTGAAATAAGTTTAGGTGAAATGGGTTTTAGGTGGAGTGATACGTATAACGCTGAAAGTCTACAACGCTGATGACGAGAACACCGACACTGGAAGATCGACAATGGAGATAATCGACAGTTGAAAATCCCGACGCTGAGAACACCGACATGTTAAGGTAAGTGTGTGATAATGATGGACTGTAGGGTTAGGGGTGGATTAAGTGAGTTAGGGTTAGGGCGCTGGGCAGGTGAGTGTGCGATAGTGGCAAACCTTATGGTTAGGGTTAGGGTTTGGGTTAAAGTTAGTGCATAGATAGTTGTGTATGTAAGGTTTAGTGTAGGTTTGTAAGGTTTTTGGTGTGCTTGTGTTTTGTTTGTTGATTGTTTTAGTGTGTCGGTGTTATCAGGTAGACCCATAGATATATATATATATGTATGTGTGTATATATATATATATATATATATATATATATATATATATATATATATATATATATATTTTTTTTTTAACAAGGCGGATATTATATATATTTATATAGCTTTAAGGCTAATAAGTTGACTATTTTGATTTGAATATTTGAATGTTTTGTATTATACAGAATTACTAGAACAGGGATGTCAAACTGAAATGGCTGAATTTGACTACACTCAATTGTGACCTGGAGAAGCGCATTCAACCTGTTTAATAGCTTCCACTAAACAACTAGAGTGTCACAGAAGGCAAAATATGAACAGCAGTTTTAAGTATTACAAAGTACAAAGTTCTCACACAACCACCACCTAGAAATGTGTACAGATATAACAGCTGTTTTTACATTTCTGAATTATCACTTATCCAGATGATGTATAAAAACTACTTAACTGTACATTTGACACCAAAACAGCACTGTGAAGCAAGTTGTTCTACTCTATATAGTCCCCCTTCCTTTTCCACAATAACAAGCTTTTGGTTGAACAATGAACGTAGAACAGCAAGTTAATTTTAAAGTTTGTTACTGATTTTTCTAACAGCTGTTCTGATACAGTATGCAAACATTACAAAAGAAGCAATGATATAAAAAAAAGGTTATGAGACCTTCATATAGGTTCATAGGTATATACTAGATTAACAACCACCAGAGCCTTTGTAATCCTGTCTGTGCACCCTAACCCAATTGTGTGCCTATGTGTCATGGGTGTTTATTAGGAGTGGATATGTTAGAAAGTTTCTAAAAGTTTTATGGGGGGAGGTATATTAGTTGGTGGCATAGTTACTGGGTGCCTTTGTCTATCGGAGGCATGGGGGCCAACTCAGAGAAAATTTCCAATTTCCCATTCTTTGATTAAGGTTATGTTTAAATAGGACTCTGCTTCACATGAATGGGTAGCCTGTTCCAGTGCATGGGGATCCAGTGAGACACGTATCTTTCTCACAAACATATCCTGTTTATATTGCAAGCAAAATTTAAATCATTGGATGTACTGGTTCTGATGCTGTTTATTTTGTGGATGTGCAAAATGTCCTTCAGAGCTGGATCCAAGAATGCCTTGTATGCCAGGCATCACTTGTCTCTCAGTAACTGTAGGTGACTGATTATTGAGATAGTGCTTTAAGGTGATCTGTATAGGACTGTGTGTTTATACAGGGGATTCTTCTGGTTAGAAACATTTGTAGGTGTTCCAGCTGTTGCGTATGTCTGATCAGGTACATGCCAAAGGGGACATTATACTCAATGATGGGTCTGATAAGGGCTAAATAAAGTGGCACTATGACTTCCTTGGGCCTGTATGCCATTCCCTTACTTATAAGTTGGGTGATAATAGAATGATTTTCTTACTACCTTGGCCACATGATGGTCAAAGGACAGATTACTGTCTACATATGTTTTCAGATCCCTGACTAATAGGGTCAACTCTTAAGGGTGCCTTATCAGTAGAGTAATTAGCAAGGGAGGTATTTTTTTCAAAAGGTGCTATAAAGCATTTCTTTGCATTGAGTTTTAGTCTGTGACTTTGGAACCAATTATTTGTCTGTGTTGAATCTTCTTGTAAGATATTTGTGTCATGGGGGAATCTATGATGGCTCCCAATTTGCAATCATTTGCAAACTTGGTCAGCCAAAGGTCCATGACATTAGCCTTTACCTCCAAAAAGTAGATGCCAAATAGAAGTGGTCCTGCACAGAGCCCTGAAGTATCCCACTAGTGACTGGTCTCTTAGTGGAGGTGGTATCACCAATCCTGATTTCCTCAGTCCTGTCTGTGAGTGAGCTGGCTATCCAGCAAATTATGTAGGGGTCTATGCACAGTTTGGTGAGTTTGTCAACCATACCTGAGTGGGGTATTGTGTTGAATACCTTAGCCAGGTCCAGGTAGGTGGTATACACCAGTTTTCCCTCATTCATTCCGTAGGTGACCTTCTCAAAGAAGTCAACCAGGTTTACTAGGCGTGACCTTCCCTTGACAAAGCCAAACCTGGTTGGGTCCAGTGCATGAAGGTTGCTTCTGTCTTTGTTGACCATTTCCATGATAGCGCATCCATGACTATGCATATTAGATTAGTCAGACTAATAGGTCTGTAGTTTCCTGGGTGGTTGACAGTCCACCCCTGTGAAGTGGTAACCCACTGCAGTCCTCCGTTCTCATGGTACAGTGCCTGTTTTGAGGCTGTAGTTGAAAAGTGACGCAAGTGGTCCTGATAGGTAACATTTTAAGCTGTTTGGGAGACATCCTTTGATACTGTTGGAGTTCATTGAGGTGGTGCATCTGGTGTTGTGAGCACAACCAGGACCTGCTCCCTGCTAATAGCCAGGGTGGGTATACTAGTAGGTATTTCATAGGTGGATGCAGGGTGGAGTGGGATGGTGAAGTTTGAGCTGAATTTGTTAGCCAGGAGATTCGCTTTATCACTTTGTTCAATGAAGGTGGTACCATTGATCACCAGTTTTGCACACTGCTGTGTGCTGCCTTTGAGGTTATGGGCATAGCTGTAGAAGGCATTGTGGTTGTCTTTAGCATGTGAGGCTATCTTAACCTCATAACTGGCCTTTTTGGACTTAATTAGGCCTCTTAGTTTCCTGTTTAGTTTAATTAGAGTGCTGTTGTCATTAAGGGAGTTACTCTTCCTGATTTTAGCCATGACTTATTTCCTTTTGCTATATAGCCTATTAAGGTTGGATTCCACCAGTGTGGCTTGTTTTTAGACTTTATTTTGGGCTTACGTCTAGTAAGTACAGCAGCCTCTGTACAGCCATTTACATGGTTTCCACATAGGTTGTTGAAGATTTGGGGTTAGGAGGGGGCGTTAAGTTTTGACAAACTATCACTTAATAGGCTGTAGTTTGCTTTGGAATAGTACCTAACTGATGATGTGACACTGGGGAGTATGCAGCACTCTTCCATACTGGTGAGTACCAGGTCCAATATGTTTGAACCTCTGGTGGGTGTGCACACTATCTGGTCAAGGGCATTTGTGCTAATAGTCCAGGAATTGTGCCTATGAGTTTGAGGCAGTGTATGTTTCCCAGTGTATAGAGGGGTAGTTAAAGTCTTCCATGAATAGGGTATTTGGTTTAATGGTGAATGTCTTCAGTAGGTCTCCGCACAAGTTGTGGGATTCCTGGGACACAGAGGGTGACCTATGGCTTGCCAGGATATAGTATTAGACTTTGTGTGTGGTGATTTGCACATGGATAAACTCTAGGGCATCATCCTTTTTAACCAACCTAGAGGTATACTTGCTGCTACTGTAGATCGTGACTCCTCCAGCTTTGTCTCCTGTCTGTGCAGCTGCTGGTCTAAGTATGTAGAAGGCATGAAGACTTGCACTGCTGGACTACTTTCTGTGGATTTAAATCATGTCTCAGTAATGGCATAGATGTCTGTGTTATAAAGAGTGAGGAGAGCTTGTAGCATGTGGGTTTCTTGTTCAGGCTCCTAGCATTGAGTAGCAACACCTTTAGGTTTCTTTGGGTTTTATTTAAGTCAGTAGGTTTGTCAATTTGGCATTGACTAAAAAGGCTCTAATGGAGTGTATAAAGTTTTAGCTAATGTTCAAAAGACCAGTGGGGACAGGTGAAGACCATCCTTTGCAAAGTAGCATAGTTTGTTAACCATGTCCTCTCATGCTGATAAATATTGAATCCCTTAGGAAAGACACCAGAATCTAAGCCAATTATTGAAGTAAGTCATCTTTTTTCATACTGTGGCATAATTCTTGGTGAAGGTAGAATACTGTTCAAGGCAAGGCACATACCTGTCTGAGACACATATTCAGAAAGATCAATAATGTCTGTCTTCATATAGACCAGGAAGGTATGTCTCAGGTCATTTACTCTAGATGGACAATTACAGAATCATACTGGTGCCTGTTGTGTAGTGACTTGAGTGTATGTATAACTTGGTGGATCCTGGCTCCAAATAAGAAGGTCACTGTTATATTTTACTTGTTTAATCTAGTGAGTGAGGCATCAATGGATTCCCCTATGACATGAGTCCTGGGTAATGTGTTTCCTTGCCTTATGAGCTTTGCTCTTGGGGCTTTACTGGGTGTATGGGTATGTCTGGTGTTTGGTGTTACTTTTTGTGATATAGGGAAATATTGCCAGCCCAGCTGTCTGGGATTTTGTAAATAATTCTATGTCATTTGTGAATACTGATATGATTTATGCAGAACTGTATGTTATGTACTGAGCTAAAATGTAACCACTGGATGCCCTGCTGACTTAGAACAGAAATGCATATAAACTTTATACCTGTGCAAATGTATGTTTTAACAGTAGAAACTAGAACATACAAGGGTTAACTTGCAAAACTTCAAGAAAATAAGTTGAAATTAAATTGCTTTATGATTGTGCTATAAAAGTTCTCTCAATTCAGTGTAGTAGACACAATTTCTAGAGCTAGAAAGTTTTTGTATTGTCTTGAAAGAGAAGTAATTATTACGTTTAAAATGTAAAAGTGTTTTATTATTTTATGACTTCCAAGATCTACAAACACCTGAGAGATATGTATTTTTCACACAGAGGTGTTAAATTCTGTTAGTTTCTGTTTTAGCCTGGGAACTTAAGTCAAGTGACAAAAGTGTTTTCATTCAAGTTAACCCAGGACACCAATGTAAACAGGTGCTCCTGCATTTATTTTTCTTTCTCCCTTCTCTCTCTTTCTCCTTGTTCAGTTTTAAGAAATGTAGGCACTACAGAGTAAAAAAAAAGGAATAAAAGTATTTTCAAAAGAGCATGACAGAATAAAAAAATGATGTACTTTTTGTCATTCTTGCATAGGGAAATGACTGGATTAAGGCCCTTAGGTTGATCTAGTAACAAGTTTTAAAAGAAAGCAAGTAAATGAAAAAGAACAGTAAATATTATAAAGCTTTTTTCTAGAAAATAAATGTAGGCTTAGTAGAAACTGTATCTGGTCCTCATGCCTCCATGGAGACAATCTGGTGAAGAGAAATGGCTATAAAATAATGTTTTGTGAAAGCGTTCAGGTGTTTTCCGAGCTGAGAAAGCTATAAAAATAATACAAAACAGACACTTAGAAGCACAGGTTGTACCATGCATCTTAGAGTGGATAACCTTTTCTTTTAGGATAACCCAAGTCTAAGAGCGTGGCTGTCAGTTTAGGACACATGTTGCTATTAAGAGGGTAAAACTTCAGCATTAGAAGATATGCATACTTTTCTGTGTTAATATTAAGTTAATAGGTTTAAGGTGTTATGGGTCTTTTTTTTTTTGCTATGTTTTGTTTGAGGGCTTTGAGTAAAACAAAAAGTTTTGTAAGATGTGACATAGGCTCAAATGGATATGACAACAAACAACTGTATGCATGTAACACAAAACCTGGAACTAGACATGTAACAAAAAAGCTGTTAGACATAAAAGGCGGAGATAATAACTTTTAACACAATTATGCTTTCTGTAATGTCTTTAAATGTCAATGGTCTCACAGATGCACACAAAAAAGAAAGAGTAGCAGACTGTATTTAAAAATGTGCAAGTAGGTGTGCTACAGGAGATACACTTGGAAAGAAGTGAACATCTGAATTTGATAAATTGAGATTTTCAGGATGGTTATTCAGTGGAATACCTGGGATGAAGGAAAACAGGAGTGCTTATATTAATTGCAAGAGGAGCTCCAGTAGTGGTATAAGAGGATAAAAAAGATAATAATGGTATATTTGTAGTACTAAGGGGCTAATGGCAAGGAAAGAGGATTACACTGGCATGTATTTATATTCCACCTCAAACTGCTTTTAATGGAGCTTAAGAAAATTCTGAGAGAAATAATCTGCTTTCTGAAAGGAATATTACTTGTAAGTAGGGACTGGAATATGATTTGCAGCAGTGAAGATGTGTCTGGGGGGCCCAGAAGGGAAATATAACAAAAGATGGAGTTTTGAAGAAATTTATGAAAAATTTGGCATGAAAGATGTGAATTCAGTACTAGGAGTTTGTAGTGAATTGACATATTGTTCCCCAAGATATATAAATTGGGTTAAGCTAGACAGAATTTACATTTTATTGGAACTTGTGCATTTAATTGAAAGTCTTGATACTCACCCAGTAACTATTTCAGATCATACACCAGTAGCAACTAAATAAAAACACAGGGTAATGAAATAAAAATGAGGCACTGGCACTGTAACTTTCCCATCTATCTGTTGAAAAGAGAGGAATTTAAGTTATGGGAAGTGGAAATTATTCAGGAGCTATTAGAGAAGATAGACGTTTCTTTTTAAAATATAGCTAGGGAGAGGGATAAAATTAAAGTGGAGTTTAATAATAGAGTGGAAATAAAAGAAAGGGATACATGGTTAAGAAGTCTTCTTCTTCTTCTTTCGGCTTTTCCCAGTTAGGGGTTGCCACAGCGGATCACCTGTCTGCACATGATTGGCAGTGGAGTTTTATGGTGTTGAGTTGCCAGCCTATCGCCCAGCCTTCCACAGAAAGCACACACATGCACACACTCATACCTAGGGCCAGTGTAGAGTGTCCAATCCACCTACAGCATGTCTTTGGGATGTGGGAGGAAACTGTAGCACCCAGAGGAAACCCAAGCGACCACAGGGAGGACATGCAGACTGCACACAGAAGGCACCCCAGCTGAGGATCGAGCCGGAGAACCTCTTGCTGTGAGGTGGCAATGCTAACCACTGCACCACTACGGACGCCGATACATGATTAAGAAGTAACAATAATTATTTAGAGGGACTGACAACTGTTGAAGTATTGCAGTAGAGGGGGAATCTCACAGAACAAGAAGAGGAGCAACTGCAGAATGCTAAATAGAAAATAGGGGATTACCTCGATAATATGCATGAGTTTAGAAAGATTGCTCTTAAGCAATTGTTTTTATAATAACTCTAGTGCACAAGAACTTTTAGCATAATGACTCAGGCAACAGAAAGTAGAAGGGGCTGTCATCAAGCTTAGGGAGCCTGTAACAAGGAAGATATGAGATCCTATAGAGGTATGAGAAATATTTTGGAAATTATATGAAAGTCTGTATAAAGCAGAGAAATATGGAAATCAAGAAAGGGTACAAATGGAAATGTTTATGGAAGAAATAAATATGCCAAGGTAGATGAGGCTCAATTACTAACAGTTAGGATAGGAGGAGATGAGATAAAAATAGTGATGTACAACCAATCCACAGGAAAGTCCCCAGGAATACATGGTTTTCTTTGGAAGTTTAAAAACTACGAGGGAAAACTGATAAAGATCTGGAAGGTTTTGCTTGACAGTATTTTAAGAGGAGAAGTACCAAGATCCTGGAAGAAAGCAGTGGTAGCTGTAATATCAAAAGAGGGTAAATACCCATTAGATCCAGCTTCATACAGGCCCATTTCAATACTAAACCATGAATATAAAGTGTTTATGTCTATAATGTCTAAAAAATGGCAGAAGTGATGCCAAAATTGATAGCTATGGACCAGTGTGATTGTGTGGAGGGGAGACAAACTTTTGACAACATTAACAGAACAATGATGATCCAGAGGGAAGCAGAATGTAATAAAATGCCACTGTTGTTAGTGAGTCTTGATGCAGAGAAAGCATTTGACAGAGTATGCTGGGACTTTATGAGCAGGGCTATTGGAGCATTTGCATTCCCTGATAAAATTATAAGGTTGATTAGGAGGAAATATGAGGGATAGGAGGTGAAAATTAAAGTGGGTGAGCTCCTCTCTGATAATATCTGCTTGAGCAGAGGAACTAGGCAGGGTTGTCCACTTTCCCCTTTGCTATTTGCATTATATTTAGAACCATTGGCAAAAAAAAAAAAATAAGGTACTGAAATATTCAATGATATAATTGGTGTGGTAGTCAAGAAAAGCTGACTCTATTTGCAGATGATATTATTTTCTACCTTATAAAACTGGAAATGAACATTTTGAGACAGTTTAAAATCTTTTTGGAATACAAAATCAATGAAGCTAAAACAAAGGCAATAGCTGTAAGTTATGTACCCACACATGAATTGGTTCAGCAATATCCATATTTATGGGGGAATGATAATATGAAGTGCTTAGGAGTATGGATTAAAATGATTGTGACAACTAAGGATTTGTGAGGGGAAACTAAAAAAAGATAATACAAAAACAGAGAAATTGGAAGCTCTGCTATATGGATATCAATAGTAAGGTACAAACAGTTAAAATGTTTTAATCCCTTTAGTCTTATACACAAGTTACACATATTTTTTATCAAGCAGAAGAAAAGTTGTAGATAGAAGTTAATAAAGAGCTGAAAGATATTATCTGGGAGAAGAAAGCAACAAGAGTCAAGTGGATAAGCTGTTTCTTCCAATAGAACAAGATGGATTGGGATTACCCGAGTTGAATGGGGTATTTCAGAGCTGCACATTTAAGGCTCCTATACATACCACAAGCAGAAACCTATAATTCAAAGTGGAAAGGGATGATGATGAAACAGGAGGGAAGCTCAAGAAACAAGTAGAGACTTGAATTTTGGATGCACATTTTTAAGGAGAATAACAATAATTATACAGAATATCATATTCATAAAGTAGCAGAAGGTATTCTAATAACTAACCCAACATGGGAATGGAGAAAGGAGATTCTGCCAATAGAGATGACTGCAATTAGAGATACAGACAACAGGCAAGAGGGACTGGAATTTATTGGAGAAAACTGGCAAAGGAACCAAGGTATTGGGAGCAAATAACTAGAGATGGAAATCTAATAGAATGAGAAGACGCCAAGAATTTATTTGGACTGAGGATTAGAGATTGACTTCCCTATCAAGGATTGATATCCGAGTATATGCAAAGAAAAATAAATCTGGGGGTCCTAAATGAAAGACCAGCACTGGTGGAGTTTTTAGTAGAATTGAGAACAGAAGTTGCTATTAAAAAAATAATAATTAGTAGATTGTTTAAAATATTGCATGATAACTATAAGAATTAATCAGAGGAGATTGGAAAGGATTGGGATGAGACACTGGATAAGCAATTCACAAAGAAGCGTTGAGGTGATATCTGTATGTCTCCTAAATATGCAACAAAATCTAAAAGATTTAGGGTTTTTGCTTGGAAATGTTTACACAGGTATTTTTATACCTCAAGTAGACTCCAGAGAATTTTTTCCTCAGGTAGATGGCATGTGTTGGAGGTGTGATGGTGAAGAAAGAGGTAATTGGGAACATATTTTCGGGGAGGGTAATGAGCTGGCAGACTTTAAAGAATTGCCTAGGCATAGTAAGGCCTTGCTGAGTCTAATTATGGTGGCTGCCAAAAATGCATTTACTAGAAAATGGAACTCAGGCTAAACCAGCTGTACCAGAAATATAGTAAACAATGATAATACAACTGGAATGTGGATCTTTAGAAAATGGTAGGAGCAAAGTACATAGAAAAAATGGGAATTGTGGGAACAATACATACAGGGGGAATGAGACTTAGAAGGCAGAATTTAAATGAGCTATGTAATGTTTGACAGACAATTATTGGGTAAGTTATAAGTGATGTATAATATTTGCAACTAAAATTATGTCTGTATGGTTTGTGATGTATAATCCTTGCAACAGAGATCATGTCCGTATGGTTTGCTTTCATTTATATAAATGTATGATTGCCTATGTCCTAAGTAATAATTTAATAAAGATGTCTTTTGTTTAAAAAATACAGATCCTGAAGCAGAATTCACAATACTGCCACTACTGCAATTTTCCCACAGACTAAGGCACCAGCCAGTGCAGAAATTTACCAGTAATGTTGTTAAATGGGAAGTATGCTGTAATAAATGACTAGATGACTCTCAAATCTGACAATAGTTCGCAGTTTTGCTGCATCTGTGAATGAAACTACAAGATTAAGGCCCAGACAGGGGTCAAAATACAAACAAATGGCTTTTACAAGTAATTCTATTTCTGGATATAGAAGTGCAGTATAATGTATAAACAATGCTAAAATCTTGCAGTAATACACAATCTTCCCACAAATGCAAATGAAACTACAAGACTAAAGTCCCAGAATAAACTAAAAATGTGCACAGATACCTTTTGGGCTAAAACATGGAAAAAAGTATAAAAGTAAAAAAAAAATAAAAATATCACCACACAGGTGGCTATAAGTGCAACTTTTTGGTGTTAGTGACATGGATACTTCTCACTAGGAAACGGTCAGTGTTCATCTGGTAACCAAACAACCTGTGAGGCAAACAGCTGTAGCTCTGATACTCTGATACAAAATGCATTCCCTCTTGCATTTCACTACCAGAGTAAGCATGTTTTCAGCTGCAAAATGAATCTAGGAGAGTAAAATCTTTTTATAAAGGACCACACCAACTGACTTGTTTGAACGAGTGTGCTTGTACACTGTGATACATATATTAATTTGTCAAATTGGGGGGGGGGGGGTAATGCTCACAGAAGCACAAAACAATGAATAAAGTCTGCACAACATCCCTAAAGGAAACTTAGCAGTTTACCACTCCACATAGTCAATGGTTTGAGCTGCATATTCAAGTATGTTTCAGTGCTGTTTTGATCACAACTGGACTTTTCTTTTTAATGTCATTAAATAACTAAAAAAAGCTTCAAGGATCAGCTTCAGCTTGTGCATAAGTAGAGGTTTATGGACTATTTTAAAAGTATTCTGTGCAAGAGCTGTTATATACAATAATTTGAAATACAGATGTCTCGAAGATTAAACCACATCTTCTGTATTTCTGTATTACTAATTAAGCTTCCTAACAGGGCATTTGTGTAGGTACTGTATCTTTTTTTCAGGAGGTAGAATGGTCAAACAGTTCTTACCTACCATCAGAGTTTTCATTTCTGTATGCTAATTTTTCAGCAAAAAGCTGCATCATTACAGAACAGCAGCCACTATAGTACTGTTTGGAGAATAGTGGTGCATTATTAGTACTGGGAGACCCAGAGCAGAATGTACAGTTTGTTTTGTGCAGCTCAGAAGTAGGAAAGTTGTACAGTATGAATTGTTGTAAAACTGTATTTTGGTTAAATGAGAAGCAGCTGTATTCTTTGAGTATTTTGTAGGGCAACAAGCAGTGATTCAGCCTGGGTAGAACAGTGATGCCAAAAATGGCAGGCTCCATGAAAATCTGGGTTTGGCCACTTCTGTATGATCATTAGATAATGTTACATCCATTCAAATTTGCAGAGTAGTTTCCAGATGTAAAAGGAAGTGATCTTTTCACTGTGGCACCATAAAAGGTAACAGTGTTTTCTGCTACATGAAACGGAATGATAACACAAAACTAGCAGTAAAGGAAAACAATATAATAACTGCCACAGAGACAGCAGCTTTTGTAGTACCTAGGAAAATGCACTAGAGTACAGAATTGTAGGAATAAGCCATTATGGGCTGGGCTGGTGATTTTTCAGCAGAATGTTTATCCTACAATGTATCAAAAATAAAGTGCCCACAATGCTATTGCTGTTGCTACATTTTAGCTTAATCATTGTACAGAATTTTACAGTATTCTGTGCTATGATTAAGTAGCTTAAATATGGAAAATTATTCAAACTGTACAAGCAAAATCAAAAAAGCCGCATTACTTGTTCATTTTAAAGTATCCGCGGTGGTGGTGCTGTGGTAGCGTTGTCACCTCACAGCAAGACGTTGTCCCATTCGATTCTCAGCTAGAGCGCCTTTTGTGGAGACATGCATGAATGGGCATACCTTCGTTGAAGGTTGTGCGTTAGGGCTGGCAACTCAGTACGTAAAAATCAACTGCCAATCATTAGCGGACCGGAGTTCCGCTGTGGCAACCCCTAACCAGGAAAAGCCAAAAGACACAACAACTTGTTCAGTTTAAAGTATATTTATTGCATTTAAAAATGTAGTTAGAGTTAGAGGCAAATGCTGTCCAGCTTAATGACACAGAGCTATCTCATACCTCAATACAGTGCTAGCAGGCATGATTACATTAAAATGCATGTAGGACTTGGAAACCAGGACAAAAGCGATCCCATGTGACTCCACTACAAAAGCACATGAATGTATTTTTTCGGTATATGGCCAACCTGATAGAGGGATTGAGTCCTGTTTTGGTGGTAAATGGTTCATAAAGTTATTCAGCAGTTAAAATTTGCAAGGTGAAACCTCCTAAAGGTTTTTCACAGCTCAACTCAAAGTTCCACAAGGATTGCTCCTTGTCACAAAAGCAGTACGTTCAGCTACAGCTGCTATAACATGGTCTAGCAGCAGACACAGAAAGCTGTTAAGGTGAGTTACAGAAGGAAAGATTAGCTGGAAGATACATTTCTGTTCTTGTGGAGAAACCAAAAGGGTAATCCACAACAGTCGCCTCTAATTGGAGGCTGGAGAAATGTCTTTGGTACTCTGTACAAAACAAATGCATCTGGAGATGAATTTGCCTGTACTGTTTGTGGAACCAATAGGAGCATGGTTTTCAGTTTAACCAGTCAGAGTCAGACATGAGCTTTGGTTTCATACCTCTCAAGTGTACATCATTAGGAGAAACATTCCACACATTGAGTCCTAAAAAGTCCACACTCCATGCTGTTCCACACTGAAAGGATCTGCATTGCTAAGCATTTTTTAACTCATATGGGGTAAATAATAAATCATACTAATTCATCAAAATAAGTTTATGAAACTATAATGTAACACATTTTAAACATGCTGTGAGCTTCATAGCTCAAGTTATTAGAAAATGTTCCCCATTTTGCTCATTTATTCCATGTTATGAGGTGTAGTGTTCCACATTATGGTGATGGAAAGTTGAGAACTATGTCTGGTTCTTTTAACACATTTTCAAAAAACTCTGAAAAGAAAAACAGCGGCGATGCATCTGTTTCTATTCTGCAGGATGATGGCTAGTTGTCTGAACCTTTTTTTCAGTTTTACGAGACATTACAACTCTTAAAATGTTTTCCTCTTATGCAACAAACAGTGGCAAGATTAGTTATACTAAAGGGCGTGAAATTTATGTTAAACCGGTAATCTATGATTTTGTGATGTTTTATGTTGAATCCAAAAACACAGGGTTTCTTCAGAAAGTTAAAAGCATTTGAACAACTGTTGTGGTTGTGTTATGTGGATACAGTTGTTTTATTTATGCAAAAAGAGTGGTTAATATATTATAGGTTAATGTGTTAAAGTAGTAGTAACCTTAGGCTTAACAGTTATGCAGACATTTGCATTCATTCCATTTTAATATTATAACATAAGTGTGTCTTCATTCCATCTAGTTTACAAAGGTGTCAGCTAGGACTTTTCCTAACATTTTAACATGCATACAGTGTGAACCTTGGGTCTAGATGATTGTCACTGTTGAAATGACACCTTGACCCTATGTGGAAAATGGGAAAAAGGAGTTGTGGATGGATGGATGGATGGATGGATGGATGGATGGATGGATGGATGGATGGATGGATGGATGGATTCTGCTTGCAAGACAGCTCTCACTCACTGTCTCTCTTCTGTTTTGTTCCTTCCTGTTAGCTAAAGCACAGACCTGTTTGGAATACTTCATGTACTGCTCTGTGACATGCCCTGTTCACACATATCCACATTACCAGTGTTTAGGCATTTGTGAATTCTATGTTAGCATCTTATTCTCCTATCAGTCCTTATTTATTGCAAAGTAAAACTCTATGACCTTAACGTTTTTGCCATTATTTTATATATCTTAACCAAAAGAGATTCATGGTAAGACTGATTACTAATGTATAGCCTTCTTTTTCTTTCTCTAGATCACTAATCATCCAGCATCTTACTATTTATTGTGTTTTTTTCTCAGTAATGTCGAACTAGATGACTTGAACTTAGATTGAGTGCTTTTTTCTCTGTAGTGAACATAGGTTCTAATGTATCATTCTGAGAGAGCCTTCTGAGACTGCATTTGCCTCGGAGGTTTGTGTGACAGGCTTCTGAACATCTGAGCTGCAGAGTAACATTTTTGGGGTGTTTTTACAGACAGGTATTTGTCAAGTGTCTCTTGTAGTCAGTGGGAATGAAATGCTGTCTTATTTTCTCCCTTTCCAGACACAAATGCATATTAAAGCAGTGCATCCAATATCAGTATCTTGTTAACCCCTGGTAAAGAGCTCTTGTTAGTCCCAAAGCATGACTAACTCTAAAACCTTGGTTGGTAAAATAAAAGGAATCACAGCACCTCTGTGTTTCACTGTTTTGATTGTGGACCAGCACATCAATTCCACCATTTTTTATCTGAGTGGCCCAAATAATTTTCATGGCGGAATAAGAATAAACTTTGTTCCATATAAGTCAGTAGGAGGATACATTCTGACTAGTTATTTACATTGTAAATGATCCCTTTGATTCCCACCAGCTTGGTCATATGTCCTGCCCATGCTACTGGTGCTCCAGATTCATATTACACAAGAATTGGAAGCAGCAGCTGTTATTACAGAAAACGCTTCACAGTTTGACCTTAACATTGAGGTTGCACAGAAACCTTAACTAAGCACTGCTATAATATACATACTTTAAGTGTGTGTGCCTCTCTGTCCATCTATGATACATACACGTATCCCACCAGTTTATATGTGTAGCTTGCTTTCTCAGCTGATTTGATTTTCAAGAGTTTCAGATGGCTTTCCCTGTTGTGTGTGTGTTCTTTCGGCTTTTCCAGGTTAGGGGTCGCCACAGCGGAAGTCCGGTCCGTTAATGATTGGCTGTAGATTTTCACGAACGCCAAGGTGCCAGCTCGACGTTCAACCTTCAACGAAGGCACGCCCATTTATGCATGTCTTTTGAATGCCTACCCAACTGCAGGGAGGACATGCAGACTCCACACAGAAGGCACTCCCTGCACTCCAGCCGAGAATCAAACGGGAGAACCTCTTGCTGTGAGGCAACAACGCTACCGCTGCACCACCGCGGAAGCTCCCCTGTTGTACTATGTTTAATGTCTCTCAAAAATATCCTAGTATTAGTAATTGTGATATGCGAACTATAGCTGCAGTTGCCTGAGGTCATGCCACCAAGAAATATGCATTTTCTTTTGCTTGATGCACTCCTGTTTACAGCAGAAACACTGTTTTAAATATGTATAAAGCTGAGTGAAAGCAATGTAATAAACAAGAGGTGTTAGTGTCTCATTTCTGAATTCTTTCTTATTTCTTTTGTTCATTTGTCAGTCTTCTGCTGTGTTTGCAGCAGGTATGCATCCTTTGGCTTATTGTCCAACACCTTTATCTCTGTTCTGTCTGTCAGACAGCATGGTCTGCCTTAAATTCATTTCACTGAAGTAGGCCCCATTGAATAGCCATTTCATTTAGAACAGTAATATTTCACTAAGAACAGAAAGCAGATATTTTCCTGTCAGTTATGATGATGGTGGTGGTGGTGGTGGTGGTGGCTTATGCAAGAAAAATTAAAATATAAATTCATCTACCATACTCATTATTTTCCATTCATCACACATGACATCAGTAAATAGTGAACTAGAAAAATAAAATACTTTACAAGTAAATAGATAATAATGTA
Organism: Protopterus annectens; assembly: GCF_019279795.1. NCBI lineage: Eukaryota > Metazoa > Chordata > Ceratodontiformes > Protopteridae > Protopterus > Protopterus annectens. Next base: position 1,351,777,150 of record NC_056735.1, on the reverse strand, counting down.
GTTTAGTGTATGATTGTGAGTCATAATTTGTTCAAACATCCAAAATGTATACATTTATGTGTGTGTGCATGTGATGCTCTTGTATGTATAACTTGTAAATATAATGAGCCAAGTCTGAAAAAGTTTTGTCATCATACATGGAAGGTGTGCAAAATCAGAATTTCAGACACAAAGACGTCTTAGCTAGTAATTATTGTTATAATTACAGGAATGAAATATGAGTCATAAGTCTTTAGAATTTGTGTTATGAACCTGATTTGTTGTTCATCTCTACTTCAGAAGCCCTATTTAGATGGCAGTGGGTTGTAGAACACTAGTTTAAGAAATTGATTTAATCTTATCTGTACAATCCATTCATCCAGATATAGCACTAATTGTTGTATCTTCAAGGTGAAATCATAACATCTTTCATGATCTTTGTGAATAGTTTTTGAGAAGAGACAAACTGCTGCCTTCAGTGTTTTTTTTTTTTTACTATTGCTGTAAGCTTTTGTACTTGTTGATGGTTTGCAATAATACCATGCTTGTGTTTTGGTTTAAAACGGCGGTAGTATAAGGTCAAGTAGTGTGTCATACATACACAAAAAAAACTGTCATCAGCTGTTTTTCCCTGTGATTCCAGAAATGGCAGCATTTTTTTTCTTTGTTTCTGTTTTGTTTAGGCATTGTATGTGAAGTGTAGGGCTGTAGTACTAGTAGCATGTAATCACATTGTATTCCTGACAACTGCGGTGGGGCATTCTGTTCAGTTATTTAACTGTTAAAGAATTGTATAAAAAGACAACAGTCCTTTTTGGCTCTTGCTAAGAGAGAAAGTCGCTGTATTTCCAGAACTGTCTCTTGTCATGCTGAGAAACATAACTTGCCAGAAGGTTCTCTATATGAGTGATAGAGCGCCATACTGAGAACCTACAGAAACTCTAATTACTTGGTATCATACTGTTCCGTGATGTTTTCACTTTGGAAGTGTTTTCAGCAAAATGTCATAAGGAGGTAATGCAGAGATAGGAGATGACTGTATTTCAAAACATGCTATCTAATTTGCTCAAAGTCATTCATCTGGACCTTGATTGGCTCTTAACAAGTAACTCTTTCATGGGCCACTGAAAGGCTGTGCAAACAAAAATCTGAACTTAGATGTTTCTTCTCTTTTAATATTAATGTTGTTCATGTTTTTTTGTTGTCTGATGATATTCATTTGTGAGCTTCTCAGATTAATTTATATTTTTCTAAGTTTTCCCATGTCTTTATTTATCTAAGTCGTATCCATTTTCTGCAGAAACCACTTTTGGGACCACTGTTCTGTACAGTACTCTTCATCAAGCATGCTGAACTTGTCTTGGACTAACCTGTTTCATTTTATTATTTTATGTCTCAATTTTGGAATAGCAAAAATAGATTCTTCTGTTAAAAGGCTTCATACTGGATAGGATTCAGAAATGTCTTGCGCAAATTTTGGAGTTTTGCACTCCGCATAAAAAGTGCAGACGTTTTCATTAAAAACAAGGAGACTTTGTATGAGTTAGTAAAACAGAGTACATGTAAAAATGCCCATTTTTATGGGAATGAGACCTTAATTGTGTGTAAGTGATTCAGACATTGATGTGAAGACTATGTTAACCATTCTGTGTCTGATGTCTAGTTAAAAAATTATGAAAAGAAATGTAGGAGTTCGTGCTGACAGACCAGAGGAGGATCTGATTTTATTGTAGCAATTACTGCCATTGCCCTACAGCCATTAGCTTAACTGCTATCTCTTTGTGTATGACTGCATCAGTGCAGTGATAGAGGCAGAGGTGGCTTTTTATCCCCAAAACATTCTGTCATGCTCTAACTGACCATAAAATACTGAGATGGTACAGGGTAGACAGCGAAATTTTGGCCACTATGTGGCATGTAAAGTGCATATATGCCTGAAAACCCAAAGCATGCTTGTAGCTGGGTTAACAACTTGAACACCACAATATGTCACTGTGATGTTCCAAGGACCCATAGGGTACACACTTATTGTATCCTCTCTACTGATGTTGATATTACTGAATACGTTCCATGGTATTGTGTTCTGCTAAATCAAGGAGCAGATTCTCTTCTCAGCATGAACTATAGGTATTCAGTTTAAAATGTGCACCATACACTGTATCCACATATGAGTAGAAACAACCGTTGTCCCAAAAGTGGGATGAATATCAGTACTAATGAGTACCATTCCATCATGGGCCACTTTGTCGACTTATCATCTTTATAACTGGTAAGAGGGTCTATCTGCATGGTAATGCTCAATACCTGCATCTAGTGCAGCAGTTAACTGTATGCAGCCTTTGTTTCTGTCAGGAGAGCATATGGGCACCTTGTTGGTGAAGTCATCCATTATTAGCAAGGTGTGTGTATGTATCAGTGTATGTATATAATACACACATATACGCACGCACCCACACACACCAGCTTGTTTGTTTTATATCACAGACCATATATGATGTCTTTCTCTTTCCCATGCTGGTGAAGATGGCTACTTTCCAAAAGTGTGTTTGATGACACTGCAGTATCAGTGAGGGTTGATATAACCAGGCACACACCAAGTCAAGAAATGTGGTAAAACACATCTTCGTACAGCTAAAAACATGCTGCATTGCTTTGGATGCCGCAGTTGAAGTGATACATTATACTCTTAGCACAATCAACAAGAAAGGTATGACATTTTGCGTGAGGTACAGCATGGTGATTCACAGGAGACAACAGCATGGTCAGCTACAAGCAGATCTAAATCTTAGAACAACACTGCTCAACACAAAGTAACAGCATGATGACAGTTTTGAGGAGTATGCAGATGAACCTTCATCAACATCATGTGGAGAGAAGCAGGATCAGTGCTGACTACAACCAGAGAAGTGATTCTGTCTGGTGCATATGTAGATAGCAGAAAAACAGAAACTACTACCATGCTGAAGTGCTGGCAGTAATCTGATGTATGTATTGCCGGAGATACCATGTCATCCAGTACCAAATGCTACTCTATGCTATGCTACCGTCTTTTTTATGCTTCTTATGTAAGAAGTTGAAAAAATGATTATAATGTGCCCTGTAAGACTGCAGTTCAAACATCAACCTGCTTTCCCTCTTCCCCTCCCTGCTGATTCTTTCTTTGTTACTATAGCATTTCTTAAAAATGTAAGAAGCAAAAACTTGCTGGTTAACAAAGATTACTTACATCCACATCATGATCACCACATGTAATATTCCAGTGGAATGATTTGACCTGAGATAATAGAAATGACTTTGACCTTTCCCATAAATTATTTTTGATAGCTCTGCCATATATGGCATCAGGATACCTTTGTGCTACAGTCATACCACATTTTTGTGGCTGTTTGTTTTTTGATAATTAGAAGCTCAGGTCATAGTTTCTGGTGTCTGTACAAAAAGATATTCAGGCTTCAAAGAACAAATGTTCTTGACATGGAAGTACCCTGTGCTAGATTTTCACTAGTACTTCAAGAATATCACTTCTTGTGGTGCTACTGCAGCAATGATTAGCAGTCATCTCACACTTTCCACTGTCTGTAATCAGAACAAAGTCTGTCATTTAACCATATTCTGTTTCTTTAAAACCGTGCATACTTTTAACCGGGTCTATATTATGTTATCGAATTGTTAAAATATCGAAAACGTAGTAGTCAACCCTGAAATGTCGAACTGCAACTATGTTGAATGTTAAAAACAACGAAATACTGTTTGTCGAAATGGAATAGTTGGCCCAGTGGAATTAAATAACGTTTGACGCTCATAGGAAGTGGCATCACACTCATTAAAATATTTGTTTGAAATTAAATGTGTTTTAAAAGTGCTTTAAAGAGATTTCATCCATTTTACTTACAACGTAAGAAGTGAAATGTTAATAAAACGACTGGGAAGTAATTGAATAATTCTTTCTAAGAGAGTGCTGCCTTATTTATGTTAAATGGTTTTGTGTTTACTGATGCTAGTTTTGCATTACAGGTTAAAGTAACGCGAGCTATGGCTGCTAACTGACACCCAAGTACTGGTGTTGTAGGTAATGCTTACGAGACAGTGATGTCTCAAAAAATAAACCAATGTACAATTTAGAAAAAGTAGTGCAACGGAGAAAGTACTGGTGCTGTAGATTAAAGTTGTTGTACAAATGCAAAGGTAGAGCAGTGACAGAAACAGAAGGATATAGTACATGTTTCATTTAAGGTAATATGGTTTAATACCAAGGAAACACTTACGGAGAATGCAACACTTTTTTGGGTCTATATCAGAAGATCAAAGTTTCAAAACTTCAAATCTGATATGGTCAACACCATGTGATCAAAGTCTTGAAACTTCGAATCTTTTAATGGAGATCTCCGTACAGCGCAGAAAGGGAAGATTTCCCTTTTTTTGCACTGTAGTGTGATCTCAGAGTTGGTATATTTAAGTATCGGGGATGTGGGGTGCAGGGGGGGCTTGCTCCCCTGCTTAGAGCGTTTAAATAGTTTGTTATGTTATAGTAGTGAGAACAAAAAGTGCAGACAGGAAATTCCGGTAGAATCGTACCAGTTTATTCCAAGTCCAAAAGCACAAAGACACACAATATCACAGCAACATGAACGCAAATTAATATCCACAAGCATTTTCGTCTTGTATTAAAGACTTCATCAGATGAATGACAAATCCATTAGTGACCTGTTATATATAGTTCCATTAATTAAATAATCAACTAATCAAATAAAATTAATTAAAAACACTTAAAACCAAATTCTCATTAATTGTTATTATAAAACCATTCAGTATATATGTAAGTTATAAATTACGCTAAAAAATTCATTGCAGATTATGTATAAGTAAGTACCCTATTACAATTTTAAGAATTCATTTAAAAAATATATAATAAGAAATAAATAAATAAAAATGAATTTCATTCTGCATCTAATACCATTGTCTCTCAATTGATTACTGTCATCTCATGGCAAATCTAGGTAGTGCCTGTTTCATCTTTATAATTTGGCAGACCTTAGTTTTAATAGGGGTTTGATAGAAATAAATTCATTTAAACCAGGGAGGTGGTCTGCTTGTGGGGATACCTGCCACCATAATTCCCTAAATTCTATCGTGGTCCTTGGTCTGCAATAACTTACATATATACTGAATGTTTTTTTAGTAACAATTAATGAGAATTTGGTTTTAAGTGTTTTTAATTAATTTTATTTGATTAGTTGATTATTTAATTAATGGAACTATATATAACAGGTCACTAATGGATTTGTCATTCATCTGATGAAGTCTTTAATACAAGACGAAAACGCTTGTGGATATTAATTTGCGTTCATATTGCTGTGATATTGTGTGTCTTTGTGCTTTTGGACTTGGAATAAACTGGTACGATTCCACCGGAATTTCCTATCTGCACTTTTTGTTCTTACTGGTTGTTTTTTGTGCAGAAGTTAGCAGTATTTCGTTTTTTATGTTATAGTAGTGTCAAGTGAGACACGCTGGTGCTTAAAATAGGTAAATGATGACTGTGTGGTTCTTGCATTTCTTTTTTACTTGTAAAAGTATCACTTTTGAAAAAGGAAATTTGTATTGCTCATAGTATAAGTGGCGTCGTCTTTTCTTATGTTTCATGAATAATTTTTGAGGCACAGGCTCGGGTTGTGAAGAGGGCCAACTATAAATTTTCGATATTTTGAGTATCATTGTTTTTAGCGTTCAACATAGTTGCAGTTCGACATTTCAGGGTCGACTATTACGTTTTCGATATTTTAACAATTCGATAATGTAATATAGACCCCTTTTAACCCATCTGCTTGGAATCTCAAATTGAAAGTTACTGATTGTTTTGTACCTTTAGATAACACTAAAAAAAAAAATTAAACTCTACCCTCTTTCTTCTCTAAATGGTATGTTCCGTCTGTATAAAAGTAAGTCAGAGCAATCAGTCTTCCATGGATTACTTCCCAGGTGAAATCTCAATCACTAGAGACCAACTCCAACTATGGACTGTTTCTAATAAGACCAAACTCGACAGTGAGCTTGCTAAGTTCAGTTAAGTGTGTAACAAAGTTAAGAATGCCATTACTGCATGTAAAGTAAGTTCTGTTACCTCAACCAACAGATTAATCGCGTTACTAATCATAAGAGGTTCTGGAAAATCACAGGCCAGTTTCTCCATCTTGATCATAACTACGCCTTGTTTCATCTCTCATCTTAAAGGTAATGAGACAGCAGATCAATTTATCCATTACTTCCATGAGGTAGTTTATAGCATTGCACCTAATAAGTCATCGTTCACAGTCACAGCTGTTCCTAACCACAGCTATGTACCCTTTGCCATATTCACTGCCAGGGTTTGTACGATCTACAAGTACTTTCTCAAAGTTATACCTGGATCACCCACCTCAGATAATCTTTCCTCAGAGTTCTTAAAGAGCAGACCAAAGCTATTGCCTTTCCAGTACCTGTCCTAATCAGTTTTGATCAAGGAAGGGTATGCTCCTACCATCTGAAACCCTCAACAGTTATCATCCCATTGTCCCATCACACTGCTGTAACCACTTTTTCAGATACTGAAAAGGGGCATTCACCACCAAGTCCTTCGGCATGCCATCAGCTCCACCTGATGTCTAAGACACAGCAGGACTTCCGACCAAAGCACAGTACTGGCACTGCACTTTCAGTCAGTGTAGATTATGTCTGCATTAAATTTAGCATTGTTCTGTGCATCAGGGCACTCTCTTTCAGGATTTATCAAAATCTTTTGATACTTGTGTCATACTGAACTCCTCAGTGTGCTATCATCTTATGGACGTAACTCAAATGTTAGTAAATGCTTCACTAGCTGTTCTGCAAACAAAGAGCAATATGACAGATGGAAGAGAACCATCTTCCAACCTCTCATACTAGGCTATGCAGTCCTACTTGGCTCTGTTCTTGATCAATTCCTTTTCACAATATTTGTAAATGATATGACCAACCACTTTAGTAAGTCATTTGTCACATAGTTTGCTAATAACTCCACCATCCTCCTGTCTGGTTCCACTCCCTCTGCTGCTAGATCAAAACTTTAAAACAGCGTTCAGTCTTCTAAGTTATGGCTCAGGAGTATAGATGTTCACCTTAACTCCAACAACCTCAAATCTGTGCCGTTTCTCCCAGACTTACTCATACCTGTCAGGAAGTATTTCCTCTTGATTCCATTGTTGATCACGTTTTCTAATATATATGAGAATAAAATGTTAACAAATAAATTCATTGACTTGACCATTTGACCATTGGACTTTCAGATGTAACAGGTTATGTAGTCTGTATGTGTTGTCAATGTTTGATTTTTGTGTGTACTTGTTTAGCCTTCTTAAGCACACAGTACAGCGGTAGAGGTTGTTCCTGATGTTCATCGTGCATACAGCTGCAGTCATAACAGATGGGTTCTCCTGCCGTCAGGCGGGTCCTCGGTTGGCCGAATTCCAAAGTCTAGGTCCGGCGTCGGTTGTCGTCGCTTCTTCCCTGACATCAGTGTGACAGGGGTATAAAAGAACCAGCCGACGCCATTTTCTTCAGTCTTTCTTGCCGCGCAGTGCCCGAAACAGAAGCAGTTCGCAAGTGCCGGTCGGCCAGCTCCTGAAATTACGAAAATTTTGCAACCGAAGTCTTCTTGAAAGCTAAGTACCCCGTTGGGGAAACTTTTCTTGCCTCAGACCGATGTCAGACAAAGTTAATAATTGTATTTCATGTGGGAAGCAAATACCGCATAAGGATTTTCATTCTCTCTGTATTAGCTCTGAACCACATAAAACAGAGGCATATTGACTGCTTCCAGCATTTTCTTACCTTTTCTCACATGGAAGCTACAAGACATAGTTGGCGTAAAGGTTAAGATACAAGGTTCAATTCTCACCTTTGGGAAGTATTGCTAGGTGTAAAAAGGCCCCCTGGGATCGTTAGTCTAGTAATTACCTATGAACCTATAATACTCATGGCATGTTATCAATACACTTAATCTCTGAGTAGTTTGCAAACAGCCGTATCTTGTTTAGTTTTTTTTTTTTTACGTCATCACCCACTGTAGTTTAATTGACTAGATTCTAAAAATTAACTGATATAACAGCAGGTCATTAACTTATAGTCATGTATAATGTTATTGATATTGAAGTTATAAGGAACAGCTGTATGAAAGAATGCAGAACTGGTTGCATCAAGTTTCAGTGCTGCATAGTCGGTATAAAACCAATGCTGCTGCAATCAGGAAAATCTCAAAGACAACTGGACCCTGTACAACTACTTCTTAGGTGCTCAGGTTTGATATTAACCATGATCTGTTGTGTCCATGTACTCCTCCATACTTTTAAATGCAACATTCTGAATAGAACATTCTGATCAGTGTGGTTGAATATCCATTATAACCAAAGCAACCTGGTTAAAGTACATGAAGCTAGTAAGAGAATAAGGCTGGTTTCCTTTTTGTAGTATGCCTGTATATATTTTCCTTTGTTGACAAAACCTTCCAGCATCAGTACTGACCTGGTAGAGACCACTGCTAAACACGTGGAATTTTTATATATGGTAATGTGGTGTAGTTATTGAAATGTAACCTTTTCCAAAGCACATCTGTCAATTTTTTGAATATAGCACTGTATATTGCAGCATTTTGTACTTTTCTAGAGGATTGTTGTCAGGTTAGGAATTAGCTGGAGTTAGTTACAGTAACAAGTGAAACATTCTTAGTCTGTTATAGGCCCTGACCTCCTTTTTAAGGTAATGCGATGTTGCAAATTAGTTTGCCTACATTGTGTCATGGCTTTCTTTTTAGGCTCTGACTACTACTATGAATGGCAGAGGATCTTTGATAATGTTTGATTATAGAACTTGCCATTGGTACTCATGATGGGTTATAGAACTTGCCATTGGTACTCATGATGGGTTATGGAACTTGCCATTGGTACTCATGATGGGTTATAGAACTTGCCATTGGTACTCATGATGGGTTATGGAAATTGCCATTGGTACTCATGATGGGTTATGGAACTTGTCATTGGTACTGATGATGGGTTATAGAACTTCCAATTGGTACTGATGATGGGTTATAGAACTTGCCATTGGTACTCATGATGGGTTATGGAACTTGCCATTGGTACTGATGATGGGTTATGGAACTTGTCGTTGGTACTGATGATGGGTTATGGAACTTGCCATTGGTACTCATGATGGGTTTTGGAACTTGCCATTGGTACTGATGATGGGTTATGGAACTTGCCATTGGTACTGATGATGGGTTATGGAACTTGCCATTGGTACTGATGATGGGTTATAGAACTTGCCATTGGTACTGATGATGGGTTATAGAACTTGCCATTGGTACTGATGATGGCTTATAGAACTTGCCATTGGTACTCATGATGGGTTATGGAACTTGCCATTGGTACTCTTGATGGGTTATGGAACTTGCCATTGGTACTCATGATGGGTTATGGAACTTGCCAGTGGTACTCATGATGGGTTATGGAACTTGCCATTGGTACTCATGATGGGTTATGGAACTTGCCATTGGTACTGATAATAGGTTATGGAACTTGCCATTGGTACTGATGATGGCTTATAGAACTTGCCATTGGTACTCATGATGGGTTATGGAACTTGCCATTGGTACTGATGATGGGTTATGGAACTTGCCATTGGTACTCATGATGGGTTATGGAACATGCCATTGGTACTGATGATGGGTTATGGAACTTGCCATTGGTACTGATGATGGGTTATGGAACTTGCCATTGGTGCTGATGATGGGTTATAGAACTTGCCATTGGTACTGATGATGGGTTATGGAACTTGCCATTGGTACTGATGATGGGTTATGGAACTTGCCATTGGTACTGATGATAGGTTATAGAACTTGCCATTGGTACTGATGATGGGTTATATAACTTGCCATTGCTACTCATGATGGGTTATAGAACTTGCCATTGGTACTCATGATGGGTTATGGAACTTGCCATTGGTACTCATGATGGGTTATGGAACTTGCCATTGGTACTGATGATGGGTTATGGAACTTGCCATTGGTACTGATGATGGGTTATGGAACTTGCCATTGGTACTCATGATGGGTTATGGAACTTGCCATTGGTACTGATGATGGGTTATGGAACTTGCCATTGGTACTGATGATGGGTTATGGAACTTGCCATTGGTGCTGATGATGGGTTATAGAACTTGCCATTGGTACTGATGATGGCTTATAGAACTTGCCATTGGTACTGATGATGGCTTATAGAACTTGCCATTGGTACTCATGATGGGTTATGGAACTTGCCATTGGTACTCATGATGGGTTATGGAACTTGCCATTGGTACTGATGATGGGTTATGGAACTTGCCATTGGTACTCATGATGGGTTATGGAACTTGCCATTGGTACTCATGATGGGTTATGGAACTTGCCATTGGTACTCATGATGGGTTATAGAACTTGCCATTGGTACTGATGATGGCTTATGGAACTTGACATTAGTACTGATGATAGGTTATGGAACTTGCCACTGGTACTCATGATGGGTTATGGAACTTGCCATTGGTACTCATGATGGGTTATGGAACTTGCCATTGGTACTCATGATGGGCTTTGGAACTTGCCATTGGTACTCATGATGGGTTATGGAACTTGCCATTGGTACTGATGATGGGTTATAGAACTTGCCATTGGTACTCATGATGGGTTATTGAACTTGCCATTGGTACTCATGATGGGTTATGGAACTTGCCATTGGTACTCATGATGGGTTATGGAACTTGCCATTGGTACTCATGATGGGTTATAGAACTTGTCACTGGTACTGATGATGGGTTATGGAACTTGCCACTGGTACTGATGATGGGTTATGGAACTTGCCATTGGTACTGATGATGGGTTATGGAACTTGCCATTGGTACTGATGATGGGTTATAGAACTTGCCATTGGTACTATGGAACTTGCCATTGGTACTCATGATGGGTTATGGAACTTGCCATTGGTACTCATGATGGGTTATGGAACTTGCCATTGGTACTCATGGTGGGTTATGGAACTTGCCATTGGTACTCATGATGGGTTATGGAACTTGCCTTTGGTACTGATGATGGGTTATAGAACTTGCCATTGGTACTGATGATGGCTTATGGAACTTGCCATTAGTACTGATGATGGGTTATGGAACTTGCCACTGGTACTCATGATGGGTTATGGAACTTGCCATTGGTACTCATGATGGGTTATGGAACTTGCCATTGGTACTCATGATGGGCTTTAGAACTTGCCATTGGTACTCATGATGGGCTTTAGAACTTGCCATTGGTACTCATGATGGGTTATGGAACTTGCCATTGGTACTGATGATGGGTTATAGAACTTGCCATTGGTACTCATGATGGGTTATGGAACTTGCCATTGGTACTCATGATGGGTTATGGAACTTGCCATTGGTACTCATGATGGGTTATTGAACTTGCCATTGGTACTGATGATGGGTTATAGAACTTGTCACTGGTACTGATGATGGGTTATGGAACTTGCCACTGGTACTGATGATGGGTTATGGAACTTGCCATTTGTACTGATGATGGGTTATGGAACTTGCCATTGGTACTGATGATGGGTTATAGAACTTGCCATTGGTACTCATGATGGGTTATGGAACTTGCCATTGGTACTCATGATGGGTTATGGAACTTGCCATTGGTACTCATGATGGGTTATGGAACTTGCCATTGGTACTCATGATGGGTTATGGAACTTGCCATTGGTACTCATGATGGGGTTATGGAACTTGCCACTGGTACTCATGATGGGTTATGGAACTTGCCACTGGTACTCATGATGGGTTATGGAACTTGCCATTGGTACTCATGATGGGTTATGGAACTTGCCATTGGTACTCATGATGGGTTATAGAACTTGTCACTGGTACTGATGATGGGTTATGGAAATTGCCACTGGTACTGATGATGGGTTATGAAACTTGCCATTAGTACTGATGATGGGTTATGGAACTTGCCATTGGTACTCATGATGGGTTATGGAACTTGCCATTGGTACTCATGATGGGTTATGGAACTTGCCATTGGTACTCATGATGGGTTATGGAACTTGCCATTGGTACTCATGATGGGTTATGGAACTTGCCATTGGTACTCATGATGGGTTATGGAACTTGCCACTGGTACTCATGATGGGTTATGGAACTTGCCATTGGTACTGATGATGTTCATCTTTATTGCCTTGACTGTTGGAAGTGACACGCATAAGTTAAAGTGAAGTGATATGTCTTTGGTTCACAAAAGCATTATTTTCTAATGTTTTAATGTGTTGCAAGCTATGGAGTCTTAAAATGTTTGTGAGGTGGTACCCCTAAAACTGTGGTGGTCTTTAATGTTCCTTAAAGACAATGTGAGAGGGAAAGCAGAGCAACAAATTTCTTGTTATGAAGAGCTACTAAATAATAGTGGAAATGAAAGAGTGGTAAGACAGCTACAGGAGGTTAACTCCAACATGTAGACACATGACATACTGTTTATCTGCATTTACCTACATTATCTAATACTCAATCGACATGTAAACATTCCCTGACATTAACTGAAATAAGTCAGATATATTTGTTATCTGATGTGATGTGGATGTTAATAATTTTGCAAAGCTGTTACCATTGTCAGCTTTCCTGTGTTTCCCAAAGCAATATACAAGTTGTATTTTTTTTTACAAAGATGATCCTCTAATGATCTCTGTTGTGCAAAAAGCTAAAACTATCACATTTTTTATTTATTTATTTTTATTTATTTTACATTTGTTGACCGGGCTAGTCTAGCTGGACATATATCCGTTTTCAGTAAGGCCTGGGGAGAAAAGCTCCAATTACATGAAGTAAGAAAACATTTCAGCAAAAAACAAAGCAAACTACAAAAAATACAATGGTAGGCTTGTGTCAGAATTGAACCAAAAAAAAAACAACTAGCAAACACAAGGCATGTTAACCAAAAACAGCTGGTTAACAATACAAATGTCAGGAATGCAGCATACTGAAGTTAGAATAATAAAAACTTATAAGAAAATCACAAGATGGTCAAACATGCAGAAGGAAAATAAAACAAATTGTTTAAAAAGTAATATAAAAGAAGTAGCTGGCATCAATTAGTTATATTATTTAGAGGGACAGTTAGGGGATAGTGAGGGAAGGTAGGAGTAAGGGAGAAGTAATTTCAGTCGGGTTTAGTACATGTTTAGTACATTTTCCAGAATTATTTCAGTAATTAGGCTTTTATGTGAAAGGTAGAACGTCTGTAGTTTTTATTCAGTAGCTAAAAGTCTCAAGACAGCTGGCAGAACATGAGCATACCTTTAAATGAATTACATCATCTGTATTTAATTGCACAACAGCAGAAGTGGCCTTTAATCGATGACAATCCTGGCCAAAGTGCAGCTGACTGTGTTATGCCAGAGGTATTGTTTGTCTCTTTTATGTCCCATTTCATTAAGATGAAGCAGTCCAGCCAGCATATGAACAGAGTGCTGAGGGCTGTTTCCTGCATAATTTATTGTCAGTGTTTTTCTGAACTGAAACAGCAATTTTATTGATGTTAAAGTGGAGAGCCACATCATTTTTCAAACTCTTTGAAGAGATTATTTGGATGTGTGAGGGTATTGTCTTTTTTTTTATTTTTTTTATTGAAGCAGTCACTGACTGATAGGATGTAGTCCACAAAAGGTGCTTATGGAGTTGGCTAAATACAAATGTTTTCATTTCAGGTGTGTAAATGAGTATGGAAGATTATGACTACTTGTTCAAAATCGTTTTAATTGGCAATGCTGGTGTGGGGAAGACCTGCTTGGTACGACGGTTCACTCAGGTAAAAAGAACTTTTCAAATTTTTTGACAGCATTTACAATGGTGTAATTTTCTCTTGCATTTAATGTCATTGGTTTAAGCCAAATGGAAATTATATTAAATGAGTACATTTTAGAAGTCTAGTAGAACACTGCAGAGGTTTGTTCATTTATAACATAAGCTGATGTAGTATTATTATTGTAATATATAGCTTCAAAACACTATTTTTCTGGAGTGTTGTCTTCCAGCGAGAATGGTGACAGTTGTTCTCTTTCAACATCCATAAAAGTAAACGTATGGCAAACTAATAGATTTAGAATCAAGATCAGTTAATTCTAGTTCAGTTTTGGAGTTAATATTAAAAGTGATAATGTAATAATTTTAAATGGGATTTTACATACTCCTTAATGAAAGATATGTTGTCTGAAATCAAAAGTAAGCTTTTCTGTCACCTACAATATTCATGTGTGATCATGCATGATCCTTCTTGCATACTGGAGTTAGTAAAAACCTTTCAGACTAAAAAAAATTACATTTTCATAGTACGGTTATATGACAACCCTAATCCAGAGTTCTTGACTTTTATAACGAGAAGTCCTTTCACATGTGTTAAATAGGTGGGACTGTGAGTGACATTAGAAAATAACTTCTTTGCAGAAGATGTCATTCCAGTAAGTCCCCATTAAAAGTGGCCTGCATCAGGATCTGGAAAGAAGTTGTTGTACCCAATAGTGGTAAAGGCTGCAGCACTTATTAGGAGAAGGCTGTACTAAAACACTACCTGTGCTGTGATTAAGTTGATAAATGAAGAACTAAAGCACTACCTGTGTTCTGATTAAGGAGAGATATGCAGTACTAAAACACTACCTGTGTTGTTATTAAGTTGAGATGTACAGTACTAAAACACTACCTGTGCTGTGATTAAAGTGTTATATGAAGAAGTAAACACTGTGTTGTGATTAAGGTGATGTAAGAAGAACTTAAACACTAACTGTGCTGTAATTACGGTGTGATATGCACTACTAGGTAGGTAACTCTAAACACAACAGTAATGACATGTGAGAGTCTAAGCCAAACCCCATTACTTGTAGGGTTTTACATTTGGAAGTGCAGTTACTCAGCAGCTATGTAGGCTGCAGTACTGACTGTTTGAGCCTTAATTAAAACAAAGTATGAGGTAATGACTGATCTTTTCTTGGCCAGAGATCACAGCAAAATATAATTGTAGTCCTGCCTAACAGATCTGCAACATTTAACACTGTAACCCACATGATATCCTTAGAATGTGGAACCATTGTCACAACCATTTCACTTGTTTCTAGAGGACATTGTTCAGCAGGTGAGCTCTCAGGTTTGCAGTTCTATTAATAACATCTCTCTTGTGTGGTATGACGCAAGGTTCCATTCTCTTCCCATTACTGTTTGAAATCACATGCTGTCTCTGGCAGATTATTAGATTTTGTCTACTTAATTTGAATTGCTGCTGTTGCAACTCAGTTCTGCCCCTACCTGTTTTATTCCTGGGTAGTGTGGCTTTGCCTTGATGCTGAGCAACTTGTGTGCTACAGTCAGCTGAAGGTGTACCATTCAGTGACTGAAATTGTGATCATGGATCCTTGTTGTCTGTGAGTCTGTTCCTTTGTTGGACTACTTGGTATGTGACATCAAGAAAGCTGGCTGGTTACTACCTGTTAAATAAGTGTAGAACATGAATATGGTTGTAGACCTGGATTCAACAGATGAAAGTGTACCTCTCATCCTCTTAGTTCAAACAGTCTGGATGAAGCCTAAAACAATGGCAAAGGCCCAAACAAGGGGCAGATTTTAAATATTGCCCTTATAAACTTAAAAGATTGCTACAATGACAGGATTTGTGTTAGCATGCATTTTCTAAAGGCTATGAAGTAGGAAACTCAAACATATGTCATTATTTAGGGACTTCAATCCTTAGTGATTTGCCAGAAAACCACATATTCTGTGAGGAACAGACCAAAAATATGAGGCAAATGTCTGGACAGTAGAGAGGTATTGTTGAAAGTCTGATGCACATCATGGTCAGTTCTGCATTTTTTTATTCTCTGTATAGTGTTTCTAATTTAAAGCTCCTGATCCTTCTTAACAATACCTCAGAATGCCAACATCATTACTGTACTCATTTGAATATGACATTTAAATCACATGCCATTTCATTGTTACCATCAGGGACATGAAGGAGATTGGAGACTGTAAAGTGGTGACTGGGGAAAGTGTAGTTAGGCAGCATAGGATGGTGGTTTGTAGGATGACGTTGGTGATCATGAAGAGGAGAAGGAGTGTGAAGGCAGCAGCAAGGATCAAATGGTGGAAATTGAAAAAGGGTAATTATGAGATGGAGTTCAGGGATGAGTTAAGAGAGGCACTGGGTGGCAGTGAGGAGTTACCAAATAGCTGGGTAACTACAGCAGAGCTAGTAAGGGAGACGGCTAGAAAGGTGCTTGGTATGACATCTGGACAGAGGAAGGATGACAAGGAGACATGGTGGTGGAATGAGGAAGTACAGGAGAGTATACAGAGAAAGAGGTTGGCAAAGAAGAAGTGGGATTAACAGAGAGATGAAGAAAGTAGACAGGAGTATAAGGAGATGAGGTGCATGGCAAAGAGAGAGGTGGCGAAGGCTAAGGATAAGGCATATGAAGAGTTGTATGAAATGTTGGACACTAAGGAGGGAGAAAAGGACCTGTACCGATTGGCTAGACAGGGGGACCGAGCTAGGAAAGATGTACAGCAGGTAAAGGTGATAAAGGATAATGAGGGAAACATACTCACAAGCGAGGAGAGTGTGTCGAGGAGATGGAAAGAGTACTTTAAGGAGTTGATGAATGAAGAGAATGAGAGGGAGAGAAGGTTGGATGATGTGGGGATAGTGAATCATGAAGTACAATGGATTAGCAAGGAGGAAGTAAGGATAGCTATGAAGAGGATGTAGAATGGAAAGGCTGTTGGTCCAGATGACATACCTGTGGAAACATGGAGGTGTTTAGGTGAAATGGCAGTGGAGGTTTTAACCAGATTGTTTTAATGAAATCTTGGAAAGTGAGAGGATGCCTGAGGAATGGAGAAAATGTGTTTTGGTACCGATTTTTAAGAATAAGGGTGATGTGCAGAGCTGTAGTAACTACAGAGGGATTAAACTGATCAGTCACAGCATGAAGTTATGGGAAAGAGTAGTGGAAGCTAGGTTAAGAAGGGAGGTGATGATTAGTGATCAGCAGTATGGTTTCATGCCGGAAAAGAGCACTACAGATGCAATGTTTGCTCTGAGAGTGTTGATGGAGAAGTACAGAGAAGTTCAGAAGGAGTTGCATTGTGTTTTTGTAGACTTAGAGAAAGCATATGACAGGGTGCCTAGAGAGGAGTTGTGGTATTGTATGAGGAAGTCGGGAGTGTCAGAGAAGTATGTAAGAGTGGTACAGGATATGTAAAAGGGTAGTGTGACAGCGGTGAGGTCTGCGGTGGGAGTGACAGATGCATTTCAGGTGGAGGTGGGATTACATCAAGGATCAGCTCTGAGCCCTTTCCTATTTGCAATGGTGATGGACAGGTTGACAGACGAGATCAGACAGGAGTCCCCATGGACTATGATGTTTGCAGATGACTTTGTGATCTGTAGTGAGAGTAGGGAACAGGTGGAGGAGACCCTTGAGATATGGAGATATGCTCTAGAGAGAAGAGGAATGAAGGTCAACAGGACTAAGACACAATATATGTGTGTGAATGAGAGGGAGGATAGAGGAATGGTGAGAATGCAGAGAGTAGAGGTGGCGAAGGTGGATGAGTTTAAATACTTGGGATCAATAGTTCAGAGTAATGGTGAGTGTGGAATAGAGGTGAAGAAGAGAGTACAGGCAGGATGGAGTGGGTGGAGAAGAGTGTCAGGAGTGATTTGTGACAGACGAGTGCCAGTAAGAGTGAAAGGGAAGGTCTACAAGCGGGTAGTGAGACCAGCTATGTTATATGGGTTGGAGACAGTGGCATTGACAAAAAGGCAGGAGTTTAATCTCGATGTGGCAGAGTTAAAGATGTTAAGATTTGCACTGGGTGTAACGACGATGGACAGGATTAGGAATAAGTATATTAGAGGGTCATCCCAGGTTGGAAGGTTTGGAGACAAAGCCAGAGAGGCAAGATTATGTTGGTTTGGACATGTGCTGAGGAGGGATGCTGAGTATATTGGGAAAAAGATGCTAAGGATGAAGCTACCAGGTAACAGGAAAAGAGGAAGGCCTAAGACAAGGTTTATGGATGTGGTGAGAGAGGACATGCAGGTGGTTGGTGTGGCAGAGCAAGATGCAGAGGACAGGAAGAAATGGAAACAGATGATCCGCTGTGGCAACCCCTAACGGGAACAGCTGAAAGAAGATGATGATGATCAGAGACATTCATAATTATTAAAATAATACAAACCATGCATCAGCAAGAACATTTGAGTAAACATGTTTGCCTTATGACGTTTTTCTTTTTAAGTCTATTTAAGATAGTTGGTTTTAACAGAGAAAGCAGTCAGATAAGGCATGTGCATTTTCTTTCAAAGGTTTTGTTGGAGGGAGTGCAGCTGTTGAAGAGGTGCTTACTTTTCTCAGGAGGTGCAGCATTTGGAGGTAGGAAGTGCAGCACCAAAACATCTGTCTGTCTTTCTGTCTGTACCTCTGCAGTCTTTAATTCAGACTGTTGAAGTGCTCTATAACTTGTGCAGTCTTCATCTAACATAGACCAAGGCAACATTCCATCTGTCATGTTCACAAGGGAACATAATACACCTGTATTCATCATCAGAGTGCATTGATTACCTGTTGGATGGTCCATCACCTTCAGAGTGTGTCATGTGTCCTGTACTTCTGACACATTTATTAACTTCTTTGTTTATTAACCAGATAAGTATCCTAGTCCAGTGGATCCTTTCGACCAACCAGACGCAATGAAAGAATTTGTATAATCAAGGTTAGTAAAGCTACATTAACAAGCATCCATGCAAATCCCATTAGTAGAAGTTTATAAAAGTACAAATGATAAGCACATATTAGATTTAAGTGCAGATATTAATTTATATAAGTCTATGTACAGTATATTCCCAGCTTTAATAGATACAGGAAGCATTCTCAAATAAGGGATACTTAATGTGTTTCAAGGTTATGATACATGACTTGGTGAACAGAAGCTTTACAGGAAGTGAGATGGGGAACCAGGAGGGAAGTTGTTGCTCAAAGAAGCCTTAATTTGGCCTTTTTTTAGGCATTAGAATAGGAGAAGATTCCTAGTGAATGACAGGGTTGGAATTCAGAGAGTACTTGGCAACAGAGACGTTGCCAGTCCATTGGTTAACCATTAGAGTACAGCCAGATGTCTTGGCTGGAATGTAATTTTGTAGTGTTACAGTAACAAACTGGAAAAATATCTGGTAGCACACAATGTGACTGTTGTAAATAGAGTGAATGGGGGTATTGTTTGAAGGAGTGCTGTGGGGCTATTAAAATGTCTTTACAACTGGTTCCATGTGGATAAGCCCAAGACTGATAATGGTCTTTACAGAGCAATATTTGATTTAGGATTTTGAAGAATATTGTTTTTACATTTCACTAAGACCTGTTGTTAGTGTACAAAAGCAAGTTTATAGTATAGAGTGAGGTAATGTTCCTAAAAGAATCATTTTGTTTGAAGGCTGGAAAGAAGGAAGCTTAAATGTATTAAGGAAGTAGCTTACCGTAGTTAGTGCAGTTCAAAGAAGTTATCAGCATCCAGTAACAAAATAATGTGGCAGATTTTATCGACTCCAAGACAGCCAAATGCTAATTTGTCAGTCACAAATGACTTCATAAAATACCAAACCGCACAAAAACAAAACAGCGCTTTTGCAGGGAACAACTTCCCTTGTAGCATCATGTGGGGAATTTTCAACCACACTCCCTTAAATAAATTATTTTATTATTTGCAATTGTGTATTGAGAAAGTTAATTTCGGCATGAGAACACCTTATCACCAGACACCCAGGGAGGAAGATCTTGGTTAATTTCAGAATCAGTCTAAATTATAACAGTATATTATCGTCAGCAAATAATTATAATAGCATAGAGCATGTTTGTCAAGCCCTGCCCATTCACTCTTTCTAAAACAGTCACATTGTGTGTGCTGTCAGATATTTTCCAGTATGTCATTGTAACATGCTCTATGCTTCACAGGTTAACATAATTCTGTGTTTCAACCTTATAGCTGTGAGAAACTTAGTGTATTGTAGTTAGGTTATAGTAAACGTCCATAAGTATAATCAGTTTCATATTTACAAGGTGTCATTACAGCTACAGGTTTCCAGTTCTGAGGAATGTGTATAATCAGCGTTAATAACAGTCAGTTTGTATAGATCACAGAACTTGATGACCAGTCATATGAGAGAGGACTAGAGAGGACCTATTATTGCATAAGCAATATTTAGGGGCTTTGGTTTGGGATGTTTTAATGATTAATAGCACATATAACAGCCAGTTTTGCAGCTTGAATAAGTCATTTTTTTTAGAGTAACATTGAAATTCTATAGATAACCATTTGTTTAGAACTGGCTAGGACAAAAAGTGACAGGCATTTTCCTGTGGAAGTCCAGTAGTATTGTTTAGCTCTGCTGTACTAGATTTTTACTGTGAATGATCTGTTTTATAAGTAGGTAGGAAGCCACAATCTCCTAGGCAGAAGGCTGAACAGTCATTTTTTGAATAAACATGAAGTATTAATGCGGACTTCCAAGATAGCTACACATTGCTTTAACAGCTTAACTTCAGATCTCCCAGTATGAAAATAGAAACTGAGAAACTGCAGCCAGAGGTATTGTCAACTTGTGTAAAATTAAGCTAGTGGCTAGTGGGTACAATACCTGGATGCCTGCAAAGAAGAAACTAAGAAAGCCTGAAAGAGAATCAACTATAAAAGGTAAAGAGAAAACACTGACTGGGAAGCATCCAGCAGCTGTTCAGCCAAAAAGCAGCGTAAGTGTTGCTGCAATGACATGGCTTCCAATAAACTAGATGAAAAATAAGTCAGATATGCTCAAAGCTGATTAAAATAAATGAAACACTGAAGAAGTATATCAACTCAAATAACAAAGAGTTGGGAAAATGGAGGAAGCTTTAAACAGATATAAGGTTAGCTGATGAAACTGTAAAAATCAGGTCAAAATGAAGAAAAGTCTGGCTGAGTATGAGACTGCTCAAGAATACATGTTTCAAAATATGGTAGAATTAGAGGACAGAGCATGCAGGGGAAATATGAGATTTTCTTGCTGTACCAGAAAAACTTGAAGGAACAAAATGTATTAATTTTATGAAGGCACAAATAAGCAACTTGACTGGTGGTATTCCACAGCAGGAATTGTTAACTGAAAGAGCGCACTGTGTGTATGCTCCAAATATGGCCATGAGAAAGCAGCTAAGACCTTTATTGCAAACTTACCAGCAGAAAGAGGTGATCCGGAGAAAATTGCGGCAGATCGGCAAAACATTAAAAGTTGGAGTCAGTAGAGTGTTTGTGGAAAATGATTATATTGTGTACACCAGGAAGAAAAGAAAAAAAAATATTCCAGTAATTGAAGAATGTCAACAAGCAGGTGTGAGATTCAAGCTGTTCTATTTATCTGTCTTCAGAATATTTTTTCCTAGAGGATCAAAGTAATTTTTTGATGCAGAAGAGGTTAAGGAGAAAATGCAAAAGTTTGTCCAACAAAACAATGAGCCATTAAGCAGAAGGGGACTCTGCTTCTCATTCTTCTGATAATAAAGCACATGGAAAGACTTTGCCATCGGAACTGAACCAGAACCAGTCTATATTACCAGATCGAAAAATTCTTTCCCTGTGTGAAATTAGCTGATGTTCATCGTGCATACAGCTGCAGTCATAACAGATGGGTTTTCCTGCCATCAGGCGGGTCCTCGGTCGGCCGAATTCCAAAGTCTAGGTCCGGCGTCGGTTGTCGTCGCTTCTTCCCTGACGTCAGTTTTACAGGGGTATAAAAGAACCAGCCGATGCCATTTTCTTCAGTCTTTCTTGCCGCGCGGTGCCCGAAGCAGAAGCAGTTCGCAAGTGCCGGTCGGCCAGCTCCTGAGATTACGAATATCTGCAACTGAAGTCTTCTTGAAAGCTAAGTACCCTGTTGGGGAAACTTTTCTTGCCTCAGACCGATGTCAGACAAAGTTAATAATTGTATTTCATGTGGGAAGCAAATACCGCATAAGGATTTTCATTCCCTCTGCATTCCTTGCTTAGGCCCAGACCATGACGTCTCGGCCTGTCGTTTTTGTGCTACATTCAACAAACGCACCATTAAGTGTCGGGCAGAGTTCGCCCAGCACTTTTTTGGCAAAAAATTTAACTACATAATGTCGTCAGATACTCCGACTCCAGTTTTGACTAAAAGACGCAAAGATAAGGACCGACACACGAGGTCCGCGGCCTCTACCGACACCACGCCAAAGCCGACTACAGGTGGTCCGGTTCTCAGCGAGGCACCTACGCAGCCCCTGACTACCGACGACACTTCAATGGCGGTGTCTTCTGTGCCCGAGATCGCAGGCTCTTCGGCCCACTCCCCGACTACAGATACCGAAGCCACTCTTGGCGGTGAAACTCAGAGTTTAGACAGGTCTGCCTCCTCTCAAGGTGTCTTCAGGCCTTCCTCTTCTTTTTCCATCAAGGCTTTCACTAAGTCTAAGACAGCCATGCATTCTAAAAAACAAACCCCACAGGGCCCTTCTCAAGGCCCCATGCGTAAAAAGCAGATGCTCAATTACTCTTATCAGGGGTTCTCAACCCCCCCCCCCCGAAAAAAGGCCCAGAGTGGAGGAAGAATCCTCCTCCTCGGACCAGGCCTCCATTATTTCAGAACATTCTGATGACCAGGAACATTCATACTCCCCTTTTGAAGATTCTGATGCAGAGGAGTCCATTCCTTCTGTCTCCCCCCCTGAGGATTACTCTTTTGGGGAAACCTTGCATACCTTGAGGGAACACTTCCATTGGGAAGGCCAAGAGTACTCTGACTCCAAGAAAAGGCTTAGGGATTTCCTCTTGCTCCCTCATCACAGGCCTCTGGCTATACCTCCTGTCTTAGATATCCATGATGATGTATATTCGGAGTCCTGCCTCAACCCAGATTTTTTGCCTCCAGCTCCAGTCAAGCCTGACAGGTATTACCGGGTTCCAGACAGACACCAATTCCTATACAAAAGCCATGCGGCTGACCCAGAAACTATCTCACAGGGCCCCAAGGGAATTAAGGCCTCCACTGCTAAAAATCCATTACCTTCAGAGAGGGATTCCAGGGCTTTAGAAAGGTGGGGGAAAAAGGTATATACCTCGGCCACCTTATCCATGAGGGCATTAAACTGCCAGTTCCATATGTTGAAGTACCAACAGTTTCTGTTATCACAGTTGAGAAGCAAAATGTCACAACCTGAACAACCAGATTTGAAGGAGTTGCAGGATTTGATACATAGTGCAGAGCAAGTAGGTAAACATACCTTGCAGTGTGGTTTTGATGCTTTAGAAGCCTCATGTAGAGCTGCTGTTACAGGATCAGTCATACGTAGACATGCTTGGCTTAAAGAGCAAACCTTACCAGATCATGTCAAAGCTAAATTACTGGATGCACCTCTGCAAAAAGATGTATTGTTTGGTGTTAAAGCTGAGGAGGTATTAAAGAAAATGGAGGAAAAGGCAAAATCAATGCAAACAGTGAAAGATTTCCTACAGGTACAACCTCCATGTTTCAGTAGAAATTGGCCTTCAAAAAATTGGTCCTTTCCAGCCACGGACAGACCCCAAAGAGGTAGATACAGGCGCCCGAGGGGTAGAGGGCAATCCCAAGGATCGTTTAGAGGCAGACAATGGCAAGCACCTACCCAAAGAGGTAGTGAGGATAGTTCACAGCCATTCAGAAAGCAGAACCATTGACTTTCCCCTTTGCATGCCAAGCAAGGCTCAAATGGCAGCACCTTTAGGCGGGAAACTGGCACTATTTTCAAAAAATTGGCATATTGTCACAAAAGACAAATGGATCCTGGACATTATAGACAGAGGCTACAGATTCCACTTTCACACCCTTCCAAAAATGAGAGGCATACCAAACCTGCCACACAATCAAAGGGCAGAGGCACAAAAACAAATTTCAGATCTCATGGACATGAAAGCTATTCAAGAGGTACCTGCACAAGAACAGGGTCAAGGTTTTTATTCCAGACTATTCCTAGTCCCAAGGAAGGGCAAGATTGGAGACCTATTTTGGACCTATCCATCCTAAACACTTTTTTACTCGTGCCAAAATTCAAGATGCTCAC
Organism: Protopterus annectens; assembly: GCF_019279795.1. Taxonomy (NCBI): domain Eukaryota; kingdom Metazoa; phylum Chordata; order Ceratodontiformes; family Protopteridae; genus Protopterus; species Protopterus annectens. Next base: position 1,351,752,956 of record NC_056735.1, on the reverse strand, counting down.
ATTACAGCAGCTTCTTCCCATGCTGGGCAAGGAGTCTTGGCTGGTAACATTGGACCTCAAGGAGGCATACCTGCATGTCCCAATCAGACAAGATTGCAGAAGATACCTCAGATTTCTTGCAGGTTCAACACATTATCAATTCTCTGCATTGCCCTTTGGCTTATCTACTGCACCCAGAATGTTCACGAAATGCCTGGCATCAGTAATTGCCTACTGCAGACTGCAAGGGATTCAAATATACCCATATCTGGATGACTGCCTGATCCAAGCGGACAGCAAGCACATACTTCTGAAACATCTGGCTTTTGTAATAAGGTTGTTGAATTCCCTGGGATACACAGTCAACAAAAAGAAATCAAGGCTACTACCATCTCAAACAATAATTTTCCTGGGTGCCAACTTGGATACAAACACCCAGATGGCCTACCTCACGCCAGAGAAACAAGGGCAACTAACTCAATACTTCGGAAAAATGGCAACTTTCACCAGGCTCACTGCAAGGAAAATCCTGCAGGCTCTGGGATTCATGGCATCTTGCATCCTACTAATCCCATGTGCAAAGCTGTATATGAGGAAACTTCAATGGTACCTGAAAAACCTATGGTCTCAGCACAGCCGCAGCTTGGAAACAATAATACCACTAATTCCATGTCTTCAAAAGGAATTTATGTGGTGGGCTCAAGCATGCCAAAGAAACACAGGTCTCCCATTCTGCAAGCCTCAAGCAAGTCAAATCATCACAACAGACGCCTCGGATTACGCCTGGGGGGCGCACATGACAAATCGGTGCATTCAGGGCAGATGGTCCCAAAAGGAAAAGCACCTACACATCAATCAAAAGGAAATGCTAGCAGTAATAAATGCTATTATAGCTTTCAAAGACCTGCTGCATCCAGGCCAGCTATTAATAAGGACAGACAACACCACAGTAATGTGGTACATAAACAAACAGGGAGGAACCCATTCATACCCCCTATGCAGGCTAGCCATGTCTCTTTGGAACATGGCTCTAGAACTGCAAATCGAGCTTCAAGCTCAGTTTCTGCCAGGCAAGGAAAACACGCTGGCAGGCAACCTAAGCAGAAATATGACAGATCCACACGAATGGAAGTTGCATCCTCAAGTTTTTTCAAAGATAATTCAAGCATGGGGAAGGCCAGACATAGATCTCTTTGCCTCCCACAGAAATCACCAATTGGCAAAATTCTGCTCAAAGACCTTTCATCCACAGGCCTGGAAAGTGGAGGCACTCTCTTTCAGTTGGACAACAATGACAGTTTATGCCTTTCCACCTCTTTCTCTGCTGCCCAAAGTTCTATTAAAAACCAGAGCAGACAGACCACAGATGATTCTCATCGCTCCAGACTGGCCAAGGCAACACTGATACCCACTCCTGAGGAGCCTGACGCATTCCCCACCATGGATCCTGCCTCTAATGCCTCTTCTACTGACTCAGCACAACTTCAAAACTCTTCACAGTCATCTGAAAACACTCAGTCTAGCCGCATGGAAGATTCCTTAAAATCACAACAGACCCTACTCTCCAAGGAGGTACAGGATGTCATTTTGGAGGCCAGAAGACCTTCTACTAGAAAAGCCCACTCCGCCAAATGGAAACGGTTTTGTGCCTGGAATGAGAAAAAGGGTCAGAACCCTGGAATACTGAATTTACCTCAAATATTACAGTACCTAGCTGAGATGCTAAGCAGTGGACTTTCATTCTCTTCCATCAAAATCCATGCCTCAGCCATTTCTGCAGAATACAACACTGATTCTCCTTTATTCTCTCACCCCCTCAAGACAGTTCCTCAGAGGGGCTAAGAATATTAAACCCCCAAGGAAACAACCAGTGCCTGCTTGGGATCTCAACTTCATTCTAGAGAAACTGACTTTGCCTCCTTTCGAGCCAGCTGCCTCAACAGAACTGCAATATTTGTCCTGGAAAACAGCCTTCCTGCTGGCTATCACCTCAGCTCGCAGGGTTTCTGAACTACAAGCCCTCATGGCTGTGCAACCTTTCATCATTTTCCATCAGGACAGAGTTTCCTTACGAACCAACCCTTCCTTTATGCCAAAGGTAGTATCCAGGGTAGCCTTAAATCAGGCTATCCACTTACCTACCTTTTACCCCAATCCTCAAAACAAAGGGGAGAGGCTACTACATTCTTTGGACATTCACAGGCAACTACGTTATTATTTGGACAGAACAAAGCCTTTCAGAAAATCTGAGCAACTCTTTGTGTCCTATGCTACAGGGGCTCAAGGGAAGCCTATTTCCAAACAGACAATCTCAAAATGGATAGCCCACTGCATACGCTTTTGTTACTCTCTTCATGGTAAAACTGTATCTGCAGGCATAAGGTCTCACTCCACTAGGGCCACAGCTACCTCTGCAGCTTTCCTCAGGCGGGTTCCTACCAAAGATATTATGGAAGCTGCCACTTGGAGTTCTGTGCATACTTTCTCCAAGCACTATCACCTGCCTTTATACTCCAAATCTAGAGCAGGTTTTGCCACTGCAGTTTTGCAGGGCATCCTGGCTCCTCCTAGTTCCACCTAGTGCCTACCACCCTTATTTTAGCTTTGGGATTCTACCCATCTGTTATGACTGCAGCTGTATGCACGATGAACATAGTACAGTTTTGTACCTACCATAAATGTAGATGTTTGAGTGCTAATACAGCTACAGTCCAAGTTTCCCTCCCTCCTTCCCCTCTGGAACAGGCCTTATGGCTAACACCTCCTCATACAACCTGATTGGGGTATTCTTTTATGGTGTATTTGCTTGCAACTACTGTTTTTTGATTATACTGCATTGCATTATTGCATAAATTTATGTATTGCCTTCCTTCTGTGGGCACCTGACATCTGGGGCAAGAAAAACTGAAGAAAATGGCGTCGGCTGGTTCTTTTATACCCCTGTCGCACTGATGTCAGGGAAGAAGCGACGACAACCGACGCTGGACCTAGACTTTGGAATTCGGCCGACCGAGGACCCGCCTGACGGCAGGAAAACCTATCTGTAATGACTGCAGCTGTATTAGCATTCGAACATCTACATTTATGGTAGGTACAAAACTGTACTTTTGCAGTTTTTGGATTTCGATATTACCATATCGATCTTTAGTTATTCGACTAACCAAAGTTTCGATCTGGTAATATATTTTTCTTCCTCTTCTCTTTTTCTTTCGTCTTTTTTGGTATTAAGAAATATAGGCATTACAGAGCCAAAAGAGAAGAAAAGCTAGACAAAATTATGCTTAAGTTAATAGGCTGTAATCTTGGGTTTGCTGAGGTGGGAGATGAGGTGTAAAAGTACACAGATCATGACATACATAGAGCTGATATTTTTTCTCTTACTTCTGCAGAGGTGAATGTTTGGGTTAAGATCCTTGACTTAATCTAATAACAAATGTTAAGTGGAAATAAGTAAATATGAGAACACTGAATTTAATGAAAAGATTTTTTTTTACCAATAAGTGTTTCAGCTTTTCTTTTGGACTGCAACAGAGGAATACATTTTTCTTTTTCTCTTACTTTCCCATAGAGGCAAGCTGATAATAGGACTATAAAAGACAGAACACTGGTTTCTTCAAGACTAAAATGTAATGCTTTCTGAAAGTATGCAAGTAGTTTTCACATTTGGAGGAAGGGGAATAAAGATACAAAAAGTACAGACACCAATTAGAGTAAGTTGAAGCAGAGGCATTAACATGAGTTTTAGCATGGATGACCTCAGTTGCAGGTTAACTAGGGACTCTGTTAGCAACTGTCTATTTGGCACAAATGTTCATATTAGGAGGGATAAACTTCATTATTTGAAGATGTACATACTTGTGTGTGTTTGTATTAAGTTCACTGCCAGCTTTAGGCATAGGTGAACTAGGCAACAGCCTAGGGCGCCATACAGGCCGGCCTAGTAAAGGGCGCAGTTTTGTTCGTTTATTTATTTATTTTAATTACTTTTCTTATTATGCGAATGCATAATAAGAAAAGTACATTAATTAAAATATATAAATAAACCATAGGGCGCCGAACGAGGGAGAGGGGCAAGTGCCCTCCCACTTTTATACCTGCACCGTGGCCAGGAAGCTTCAACAACTACAAAAGAAAAAAAATATCTTCATTCCACTACCTTTAAGGAGAAGTACATGCGCATCATACGCATGTACACCGACACTGATGTAAAGACTGCTGTGGGGCCGTGTGGGGGACCTGAAAAGCAGCAGGAGTGCCTGAAACAGGTGAGAGACTTAAATGGATGCAATAGTCAAATTTAAATGTTGTAAAACTCGCAAAACAACATAGGAAATGCACGGTGCAACATGATGTGCATGAACCCTGTGCTTTGCTGTTCCCTCCCCAAAACTAGCTACATTGGCATAGAAATGAAAAAAGAATGTTTTGTGTTAGAATCCCATCACTTACCGTTTCGATTAAGCAGTGGACGTAATGCCAAGCCAAAGAGCCAATACTTATCTTACGTAACTGTTAAGAAAAATACTTATACCCTTGATGCAGATTTAAGGTAAACTTGAGTTAAAATCAGCTCATTCCTCAACATTGAACTGATGCTGAGCTATTAGCAGCTCTTTATGTAAAGTCAGAATTCCATACTTACTTTACAGAATGTCTTTGTTTGTTAGCATTTTGGAGTTAATTTTCTAGCAGAGGAATTGAAATGTGACCACTTTTGTTTTGTAAATTTGGTGGAGTTTGGATGTTGCAGGCTATTTGCTACATTTTGGAGCTGTGATTATTTTTCATTTGTATTATAAGGAAATTATTGAAAGTGACTAATGGGGTATTTAAATGCTGCTGATTTGATGGGCATTTTGAATTAAATGTAGAATCTCTGCATGTGATGACAGAATAAGCAATCATTTAGTCTGCCTTTGAACCTCCCCCTTGAATATGCCATCATTGTAAGGTAATTTGTATTGCTCAACCCATATTTATTTCCAAAACAACTTTATGGGTGTTCTATGCCGCCTTATATTTCCTCACAGCTTCTGCAATCTACATTTTTTCCAAAGGTTGTTCCATGAATCCTCAACCCTTTCTGTGCACTTTTTTCCACACTTGAATTGCTCAGATCTTCCCACAACCTCAATTAAAATGTTTTTCACATGTAGTTCATTTTCAGAAAGGTATTAAATCTCTTGGGCTATCAACTTTAAAATTCCTGAATATTTCTATTATGTTTTTCCTCTCCCACAGTTCTTCAAACATCTGTATCCTACATTTGTTTGCTCTGTCTTCTTACTGCTTTTGCTGTGAACTGTATGTTCCTATAGACCAGACGTGACCAACCTGCGGCCCTCAGAGCTCTTCCATGTGGCCCCCGACCTCTAACTGCAACATCGATATATCCATGCCACAAAACACTTTTTTTGTTTTGAGTTTTTCATGCCCATGACCTATAACTCTGTTGGTGTGCACATGCACCAAAGCACCATTCTAGATTTGATTTTTTTTTTGTGCCAAAGAAGGATCTGTGTATTCCCACCATTATTTTGTGCCAAAGAATCAGTGCGTGTGTGTTTTCGCTGAATAGGGACTCGTGTATGGATTTGCCGTCATTGCCTTTGAAAGCGACAGCACTTACCTGTGTTACTAGGTAAGTGCAGAGTGAGTGAATGAGTGAGTACATGCGTGAAAGCAGAATGTTTGTGTATGTGAAAGTAGAAGAAGAGTGTGTGTGCGTATGTGTGCATGCCAGAGAGACAGAGAGAGAAACATGCAAAAAGAGGCTAATGATGATCAATCTACCTACTGAACACAAATAAGTTAGCTCACAAATATACCGTACATTAAAAGTACACTTTCATTAAATTGTGGCTTTCCTGACAGAAAGAGTGTTGTATTGAATATGAAATCATACCTCTCAACTGTATGGATTTTCGCTTCATCTTCCAATTTGTGTCTTTTGCTTAGGAAATAAAAGTAGTCATCCAAGGTAATGCAGTTCCAGGGAGTAAGAATAAGATTGCAGCCTAGGGTTAATGGGTCAGTAGCAGATTGACTTTGTGGGACTGTAGCATATAAAGTTGAATTGTTTTTTTCTGACAAACAAAAAAGTACCCAGTACTGTTTTGTCATTGGTGGGTTCTAAGCAGTGGCAGATTGGACAACAATAAGTATAGCTTTGGTGGATCATCAATACTGACAAATCAGGTGGGCACAATGTCATTTTTTAAATGTTGCGGGTTTTAGTGTGTATGTGTGTGTTTGTGTGTTGGGAGGGCTGCAACAGCAGATGATTATTAAAGACAAGAGACTTACAGACTGTGGAATATGTTTCTTTGTTTCAAAACCTGATACATGGGTACTAGGCATGCCAAAAGTAGATTTTTTTAAGACATAGCTTCTTGCCATTTGCAGTGGATGGATATTTATATTTAATGGACAATGCTAGCAGTATGATTGTGGTCCTGTAGGGATCTGGAGGATGCCAAAGCTACCACTGCCAATGTCTTGTAAAGTGACCTGGAAATGGATATTGGGATGTTACTGAAAAAATACAGTAAGTGGGCTTAGAAATATAGTTTAATTAAACAAAGTGCACTTGCAATTTGCAGGCCATAATTTCATTTATTTCAGGTAGTCCAGATCATGGTAGATTGTATCCCATTAGACTTAATTAGGGAGAGCTATCATTCCTGGGAAATAAGCAGCCCTAGATTCAGTGAAAGCTTTGTGGTTGTTTGCAGGTAGGAAGCTTCAGGATGTGGATGCAATGTGTTTTATTTATTATTTTTATTGCATTTGTCATTTCAAAGCATGGTTTTCTTTGTTGGAAAAGAAGGCAGGATTGAATGAGCCATATAATGCTTAATTGACAATGATGGGATAGAAAGATTATAAGTGATGTATAATGTTTGCAGCTACAATTGTTTCAATGGTGTCTGTGATGCATCCCACTTTTATTTTTCTCTTTCTCCAGATTTCTTGCTCTAAGGTTTAGAGGTAGGGTTCCATGCTAAATCAGAAGATTGTATTTACCTTGGAAGACTTTTCAGCATAAATACGAGAAACAGAGCCTTTTTAATATCTTTGCTTATTTCCAATATAACTTGCCATGTAACCTTGCAAATAACCTTCTTATTAAGCTACTTTAATTCTTTTGGAATTGACAGGTATGCTTCATTGGTTCGGGCATAAGCATAGAGTGCTAATGTGACAGCTCAGTAAACTGTCAGTCTGTGAATAACTTCTGCACAAATTAAAATGTCTGATTGTCAAATGGCTTTAGAGTGGAGGGAAGTTATATGTTTATTCCAGTATGTAGTATGATCTTAGAGAGTTTATGGATTTCTTATTGATTTACTTTTTGCTGAGCAGTTGTTTGCTAATTTATTGATGGTGGTGGCAAATTGGATGGATGAGTCCACCTCTAGTATGATTTTTTTTTCAGATATTTTTACTTTCAGACAATTTCATTCAGTGAATGTGTGCCATATGATTACTAAGGTTGCGTATTTTAGAAGTAGGGGCTCCTTTTGTGAGTGTGTGAAAGAGAGAGAGACTTAATATGTATACTGAATAGATTTTTGTAAATGGAATTCTTAGTTAAATAGGCCCCTCTTCTTGGGCAAGTAGACTTGAGTAACCAATATTAGATTTTAGCCATCCAGCTAGGAAAGTTTAGTATGTGGATTTTTCATCCGGTATGATGAAGGCTATTCTACTTACTCAAGGAGTACATTTATGGCTATCCATCCAGTTGTCGTGTTGCTGAACTACATTGTTTGATAATGAGAGGAGCTTTTTACAGAAGTTGAAGTTTTTGTATCAAGAACTTGTCCATACAGAGCGGCTTGTTTATGTTGCAGTGAAGGCTGTGGTCTTTGTAATGAGCGTTTCAAGTATAACCAGCATTTCTGAGGTGGACCCGCGATGGTGGTGCTGCGGTAGCGTTGTCGCCTCACAGTAAGACGCTGTCCGGTTTGATTCTCAGGTAGAGCGTCTTCTGCGTGGAGACATGCATGAATGGGTGTACCTTCGTTGAAGGTTGTGTCAGAGCTGGTAATTCGGTACGTAAAAATCAACTACCAATCATTAGCGGACCGGAATTCCACTGTGGCGACCCCTAACTGGGAAAAGCCGAAAGACACAGAGAGGAAGTCTCTTAAGGCAGGTTCTTTCTTAGCCTGGAAAGCAAGCCAGTGATGAAATTTATAGGGGCCAGTGAGAGACAGAGGAAAGCAAGGAGCTTTTTAGTCTGTTTGGATAACTAAGTGAACTTAGTCCTTTGACATTTTTGTCAGAAATGGTTGTAGTCTTTCTTTTGGCAGGGTGTTTTGCTGAGGCACATGCCAAAAGGGGCTTTGCACTCAGTAATGGCTCTTATAAAGGAAGAATCAGGGATGTTATGACCACTTTGTCCCTGAATGAGATACTCTTACTAATGAGGTGGGCCATGTAAAAAGCTTTCCGTACAACGGAGACAACATGATGGTCAAACATCAGGTTTCTATCAATCTGGGTGCCCAAGCACCTCATGACTGATTGCTTGCTTACAACATTGTTATTAATGTGATAATTTGTGGGGACATCACTCTCCCCAAAGGGGATGATGATGTATTTTAGGCATTTAGCTTGAGGCTGTGTTTCTGGCACCAGTCATTTGTTTCGATGAGCCCCTCTTGTAGTTTATTTAGAATTGTTTTATTAATTCAGTAATGTGAATTCTTTACTTTATTGCAAATTTATTGGCTTATTTTTGTGGATTATAGTATTGTAGGATTGCTAATGTTGACATTTTATGTAGCTGTACTGCTGGAGTGGTTTTCCCAGTGAGAAATGTTAGTGCTGTAGTGAATATCTCTTTATTTGTAAAAAAATATATATATATATATATATATATATATATATATATATATATATATATATATATATATATATTAACTAAGATGTTAGAGTTAACTGTTAGATTAGAAAATTCGAATTAGAATTTTAAGGCAAATATTAGGGATTTATTACATTTATTCATTGTTCAAATGCACCTACAGTACAGCCAGGAGGTCAATTTTGGTCGCACGTGGCAGTGAAAGAGTTAACTATATGATATATTTTATATGCGGCCCCAAGACAATTTCTGTCAATGCAGCCCCGGCAAGCCAAAAGATTGGACACCCCTGCTATAGACAGCCTCATCCTTTCTGTCATTAGTGTCTGCAGAATGGCAACACTTAAGTTGGGATCTCACTGTGTGTGTAAAGAGAGGTACAATTTTTTTTCTTTGTATTGGTAATCCCGTTTGTGTGTCACAGCATAACTCTGGTTTTCTTAATTTTTTAATTTAATTTCATCCAAAATAAAATGCATTCCCAAGATCTTCTTTTGCTTATTTTGTTTAAAATACTGTACTCCACCCCTCCTAATCTACCATATCTGTGAATTTTCATAATAAGATGCATTTATTTACATTTTTTAATTGAATCTAAGCTATCAGTTACCAACTTTGGTTCCATGCTCTCCATGTAGATGTGTAAATTTTACTGTTTTGCAGATCTGTATGAAATCTGTAGGAAAAAAATATTTTTGCATTTTTTATGTTATTTACAAAGGCGTTATGTGTTTATTTGCTGATATTTCTATGTATGCATGTATTTATTCATTTAAAGTTTCATGACCAGGAAAATCCTAAGGGCAGAGACCATTTTCAAAGGAAATCTAGTGAGAAAATTTGAAAAGAAAAACAGAGAACAGTAATCAGTACATTTATATTACTAATAGCAATTGCATACTTTCAGGTGTCTTACATCTTTGTTTTACATTTCTAATTTTATGTCCTTGGGTAAACATTTACATATTATGAATTATGTCAATTATTCTGTTCCTCTGAAAGAATTAAAATGTGATGTAGGTTGTACATGAGGCAAACACTGACTGACACTACTACAAAGCTTCTAGCCACATAAGGCCCACTGCTACTGAGAAAATACAGTGATGTCCATTTTCAAAAGCTGGTGTTTATGTATGATCTTGGATGGCAGACTGAAGGACCATTCCTCCAAGTGGGCCATTGATAAGAGTAATGCCTTCTTGCATACAAGATGCAGGAATCCCAGAACTGATTATGTTACCAGCAGAGGTGCAGGTACATGTCCCCCAACACTGGAATGAGGAGGGTTTTGCCCTACACCCCAATCCTGGGAGTTTCATAGTTTCATTATTATGACTGAAGGAGGACACCCTATATCTGTCAACATCTTGTATCTGCAAATATCATTACAAAAAACGTTTAAAAAAATCTCTGTGTGATATAGTTAGTAAGTCTTTCACCATCCACATACAATGAGGTTTGCCCTTTTCCACTTCACTAATAAATACAATCACATCCAAAGTCACACCAGTTCAGGAAGAAATTCTCAGGTTCATGGACGTGGGTTTTTAATGATCCAGTAATCACAACCATTTACCTAAATTATAATCATCTAGTTTTGTTGAGAGTAAGCTTAATATTTTCAGCTCAGAAGAAGTGACACTGAGCCTAGAAGAGAAGAAGATAGTATAAGAAAAATCAGGAGTCCTAGAGTAGTATAAGAGAAAACAGATGTTGGTGGGTAAGTGGCTTTTCTGGTAATGTTAGCAGTAATAGTGGGACAGAAGAGCCATAGTGTTAGAGCTAAACCAAGGAAGTTAGTGTCCAGCTGCGCTGAAGTATGGAATGATTATTAGAACAGTAACATTAGATGATCACACCACTGGGCCACTTCAAGATATCATTAAGGACAGATTTCAAATGATTGTTCATCGTTTGAGATTCAAGGACATTTTCATCAACCTTCTGCAGCATCTCTAGTGACATTCCTTTTCTCCCTACATCCCTATTTCCTTGTTCATAGAGTTTACAAGATAGAGTCAGCTGATGGACCTTAATTGCCTTGCCAGTACCCTCTGCCATTACTTTGTATGTCCTTTTACACAGCTGTTGTTTTTACCAAGGCTGTTGACAGTGTTGTAATCCACCACAAACGTCTCTGATTTCTACATTAATTTTTGTGTGGTATATTTAATTTCGATGTGACACACTGACCACAAGTACAAAGGTGAGGAAAAAGGCTTGATGGATGGATGGATGTGTTATTTACTTACCTGTAGAATCTTTACATCCACATCCATACACTTCTTAGGGTTAAGGTTAGGACTAAGGATCAGGATCACAACATCAAAAAATCTGGAGACTTGAGTCCTGTGCTTCACAAGTTGATATATTCAGGAAGTATTTCCAGCCTTCTGAAGTGACTTCCTTTTCATTTTACAACAGCTGTCTGGCTAACTGGTTTGTAGTTTCCCTTCTCTTTCTGCAGGCCTGTCTTTTGAAGGTAAATCCAATCTTTTCTTCAACAGTAAATAGTCACCATCTAATCATGGCCCATCTTATTCAAGTGATTGGGAATGGGGTTCACTAATTTTCCTCTTTTTTTCATTTTAAAATTCTAGAATCCCCAATATGGCCCAGATATTTTGTCACAACTGTCCACCACCATTGTAGAACCAGCTACTCTTTAATCGTTTTCATAATTGTTGCTCAAATCAGAAGTAGCTGTTCATTATATCTGCCTTTCTGTAGTGATCTAGCTTCAAATTAATTCCCATTTGTCTAAATTCAGTACCTTTTGATGGCTTATGTTCACTGTTTCTGCACCTGTAACATGTTTTTCTCTCCTTTCATCTTGGTGGTTGTTACTGTTTCCTCACACCAGGCTTTTGCTTTTCTGATGTCTGCCTCCCTCTACTTTAGCTGACTTAATTCTGTATCTCTCTTCGAGTTTGTTTCCTGAATGTCAGTGTGCACTCCTTGATATTTTCTATTAATTCTAACAAAAGTAGTCTTTGCATTTTTGATTTTGTAGGTTTGCCACCTGCAGTGGTATGCATTCTCTGTGTTTGTGGTTCTGATTCTTCTTCAGTGTTTCTCCTTCTAGTTTATGTGATAGAACCTTACTATAAGTCACTTTTTTATATTGCCAAATTTTACTCACTTAAAATCCAGTACTTTGGATTTTTGTGTAACTCGGTTGTAATACAGTTATGTATTATGAGTATTATGATATGGTGATTAGTTTCCCCGTATAAGTACATAACTTTCTTATCTGATAGGAATGGGTACATGATCTGCAACTCACAGGACACATTCAAGCTCTTCCTATCAGGTGTTAACAATAACAGAACATACTCTTCATAATTGTAGTGTCAAAAGCAGATTTTTTTTTTCTTGTTTGAAATTTTTTTATTAGTTTTACCATAATAAAAATAATCAGTTATAAATAACAACTGAAACATAAGTGATAAAGAAAGTTTACTGCTGCTCATGCTAAGTCTGTTTTCAAAGTGCAAATAGCTGTTTTTGTTTATCAAATGGCACACTGTATTGTAGAATCTGAAAGCAGTGTTGGTAGCATAACAACTGTGTTTGGTGCAGAGGGCTGTGGATTCTACTCCCACACCATGGAAATGGAGTGCTGCTATGTAGTACCTATACGATTGTTTGCATTATAAGGGGGAAAGGGGTTCTACACTCCTGAGTATGTCCTTCTTTGTATGAGATATGTAGTAACTATGAACTTGTTGGTTTATTTCCTATTGCAATATAACTAACTTACCAATGTTTTTAATGTAATATAGGCAATTATACAACAACCCCCCATTAATATTCAAAAACGTGCACGCTGATTGGTCAGGGTGCACGTTGTAAATCAGAGTTATAGTAATAGAAAAAGGTCCGGTCGCCCGGACTTTTTCCATTACTATAACTCTTTTTTTAAAGCAACGGAGAACGCAAGATCTCCATTGCCTCACACTGTCTCGCTATGTTAAACGAGTTTAACATAGTGAGACAGCTTTAAAAAAAGCAACAGAGATTCTCCGTTGCTTTTTTTTTAAAGGTGTCTCGCTGTGTTAAACCCATTTAACATAGTGAAACAGTTTGTAAAAAGCAACGGAGGTCTTGCTTTCTCCGTTGCTTTTTTCAAAACTGTCTCGCTATGTTAAATGGGTTTAACATAGCGAGACAGCTTTAAAAAAGCAACAGAGATTCTCCGTTGCTTTTTTTAAAGCTGTCTCACTATGTTAAACCCATCTAACATAGCGAAACAGTTTGTAAAAAGCAACGGAGATCTTGCTTTCTCCATTGCTTTTGCCCACAGCTCTGATGTACTGCGTAGGAATACGCATGCTCAGTACATCAGAACTGCCGCAGAATACCAGGCAGCAAGGAGGCATTATACAATGCCATTATTTAAGAAAATTAATTATTTTTTTTCTTAAATAATGTCATTATAATAATAACCACTTCTGGGTGTGGGTAATGCTGGATTTGCCCACGGTTGGCTTTGTTTGGCCACTCGGGCTTCACCCTCGTGACCAAACCACACCAACCGTGGGTAAATCCAGCATTATCCACACCCAGGCGTGGGTTATTGCTATATTCTTCAAGGGCAGCAGGCACTGAATTTATAGATAAAACATTAAAATGTAAAGTTGTTTGTCAGTAGCAACCTCTTCATTAATTACAGATTTCTTTAATGTAGAATTATTCAGATGGTTTTACTTCTGCAGAGATTGTGCGTATCGAGTGATATTGGTGGATTGTAATTACAGAAGTTTTGAGTGGCCTTTTATGGTTGACATTTTCTGAAATGGGTAGTCATTGGTTCATATATTTTGTTTCATTGCTTATTAAAAGAATGTTTAAAACTACAAATTTAAAACCCATTCTAACAAGTGGTGCTGTATTATACAAGGAATATAATTTAATACAGTCAGGAAGATGAATCAAAAAAACAAATATGTGTATGCATGTCCCTAAAAAATGTGTGCAAGTAGTCTGTTTAGAAAACAGCCCAAAGGTAAACTTAGTCCTCCACTGGCCAGATGCCTTTTCTATGAATCTGGGTTTTCATGCTGTTTTAATGAATGTGCGTTTTGCCGTTTCAATGAGTATGAGTTTCAAGGGCAGAGAAGTTTACAGCTCATGCTAAATCTGTATTCATTGCAAGACTGTATTGTTTGTTTAGCAAATGGCTATCTGTGTTTGTGTTATTTTATTTCAATATCTGTAAACATTGTGGAAGTAAGTAAGAAAACAGTATGCACACTGATAGATTTGAACAGTGTGTATGGTAACTGGTGAGAAATAGCCAAGTAATGGAACACTAGAATGGCTGGGGAGGGGGCTGCTGCAAGAGGGGTTGCTCTGAGGGGGGGCAATCTATTACCCTGCCTAGGGCCGTATTTGGCTATGATCCAGTTCTGGTATTTAAAGTAGGAAATAAGTACACAAAGGTAGTTGCAGTTTAACTACATTCAGTGTATCTTTTTCTTCTTATGCATTTAAATGATTTAAGGAAATTACTGGAGTGGCTTACTTGGGGAGTGACCTACCTGTGGGTGTGGCTCAAATAGGGTTGTTTTGTATGTTGTGGGTAGGGCGTAAGGGGGCGCCGGAGCACTACTTCACCTAGGGCGCCATTTCAGGTAAGGCCGGCCCTGATTAAGTTAATAGGTTATGGGGTGTTCAGAGGGTGTATTTTTTGTTTGTTTGTTTGTTTGTTTGAGGGAGCTTATTTTAAAAAAAAGTCTTGTAAAATGTGGCACAAGTTCCAATGTTGATGAGAAGAAAAAAAAAATTATATATATATATATATATATATATATATATATATATATATATATATAAAATGGATTAACCTGCCATTAATGGGTGCATGTATCACAAAAGCTGGAATTAGACATTTAAAAAAACTGCCATATAAAATAGGTGGGAATAGTGACTTCTTACCATAATAGTGACATTTTCCATATTATCTTGAAATATGAATGCTCTCACGGGTATAGTCAAAAAGGAAAGAATCCTTAATTATATTAAGAAATGCAGAGTGCAAATAGCAATGCTACAGGAGGCACATTTGGAAAGAAATGAGCATGTGAATTTGATAAAGCAATGATTTCAGGATGGGTATTCTGCAGAATATCTGGGACAAAGGAAAATAATAATACTTGTATTAATTGTTAGAGGAGCTCCAGTTGTGATACAAGAGGAAATAAAAAGATAATAATGTCTGATTTGTAATAGTGCTTCTGGCAAGGAATGAGAATTACACTGCCATGTATTCACATTCCATCTAAAACTACTACTTTGGAGGTTCATAGGTGTGTACTAGGCTAATGGCCCTGGAGCCTTTACAAGCTTAGCCCATAGAAGTGCCTTGGCATCATACTGCCTGACATTAGTTCCCAGTGCCTCTATCAAGTAGAGCCAGTGGAGTGATCCCCAGGGTGAACTTTCTATTTCCCATCCACTCATCAATATTTCTCTTGAAGAGGGACAGCAAGGTGGTCTGCTTGACATGTGTGGGAAGTCTATTCCAGAGCATGGGCAGTCTCTGCGTGAGGAACCTGGCCCTCCAGCATGTTCTGTTAATTGTGGTAATGAGGTTGAGGTCTCTGGAGCATGTGGTGCGGAGGGATTGGGATTTCTTTAGATGTAGCATTTCTAACAGAGCTGGGTCAGACATGGCTTTGTAAATCAAGAAGAGATCACCTCTAAGTAGGCAATATGAGACAGAGAATAGTTGGAATCTTTTGAGTCTGTCCGTGTAGGACATTTGTTTAATGCCTAGGATCCTCTTCATGAGGTACTTCTATGGCCTCTTCAGCTGTTGCAGGTGTCTAGTGAGGAACAGGCCATATGGGGTATTATACTCGATGATTGGTCTAATGAGTGAAGAGTAGAGAGAGATGATGACCTCTTTCCTCCTGGATACAAAACCCTTGGTAATGAGATGTGCCACATAGAAGGACTTTCTGACCACAGTGGCAGTGGGGTGGTCGAAGGAGAGGTTGCTGTCATTCTGCTTCCCCAGATCTGTTATAACCCCTTCAGTGTTCAGTGGGCTCCCATCAATGTGGTAATTCGTGGAATCTGAGTTTTTACCAAAGGGGATGATAACGCATTTTTTAGCATTAAGCAAGGCCATGGTTTTGACACCAGTCATTGGTCTCAGTGAGGCCCTTCTGTAGGATGTCTGCATCACTTGGGGAGATAGTAATGGCTCCCAGCTTGCAGATGTCTGTGAACTTGGCCAGCCAGAGTCCCTTTGTGTTGGCCTGGACTTCTGAGAAGTAGATGCCAAACAGGAGAGGACCCAGGACCAATCCCTTTGAGACTCCACTCGTGACTGGTCAGCAGTCTGACTTGGAGTTCGCTACTTTCACACTGTGTGTTATAATTTGGAGTAAATAATTAGTTTTCAGCAGGGAATATTACTTTAGAACTAGAATCTGAGTTGCAACAATGAGGATGTATCTGGGAGGCCTAGAAGGTAAAATATAACAAAAGAGGTTAGATTTCTGAAGACATTTTTGAAAATATTTGCTATGAAAGACATGAATTCAGTAGCAGGAATGCTGATAATAGTTACATATTATTCCCCAAGGAATAATAACTAAGCTAGACTTCATAGAAATCATATTTCACAGGATCACGTATATTTTATTGAGACCTTTCATACACATCTAATACCTACTTCAGATCATGCACCAGTAATTACTAAGAAAATGCAGGGTAATTAAGTTAAGATGAGACACCCCACCTACCAGTTAAAAAGAGTGGAATTTAAAGAATAGGTAGAGGAAATTATCCTGGAGTTATTAGGGAAGTGAGAAAGTACTCCAGAAGTTATAGCTA
Source organism: Protopterus annectens (assembly GCF_019279795.1). Classification (NCBI taxonomy): domain Eukaryota; kingdom Metazoa; phylum Chordata; order Ceratodontiformes; family Protopteridae; genus Protopterus; species Protopterus annectens. The sequence continues at coordinate 1,351,736,257 of NC_056735.1, read as the reverse complement.
GTGAATGGGATAAAATGAAAGTGGAGTATAAAAATAGAGTAGAAATAAAAGAAAAAGAGATCTGGTTAAGAAGTAGTAAGAACTATTTATAGGGGCTGATGAATATTAAAGTATTTCAAAATAAGGGGAATCACAGAACATCAGGAGGAACAATTGCAAAGAGAAAATAAGGGAGTACATGGATAATATGCATGAGTTTAGAAAAAATGCTGTTAGGCAACTCTTTTTTGATAACTCCAGACCACAAAACTTTCTATCACAACTTAGGCAATAGAAAGTAGAAAGGATTCTTGCCAAACATAGGGAGCCTGTGACAAGAAAAATTTTATTTATTTATTTATTTATTTTACATTTGTTGACTGGGCTAGTCTAGCTGGATATATGTCCATTTTCAGTAGAGGCCCGGGGAGAAAAGCTCCAAAACAGTATTAATTTAATTGAATAAAGATACAAAGCATCTACTTTAAGAAAAACATTATAACGCCAAACAATGTAAAAAAAACACTTTACCATAGATTTAATTTAAGTAAGTAGGTGAGAGGAGGAAAAAAGGGAAAGAGACAAAAGGAACCAGGAAAAGGGCATCTCAGTGTTGTGGAATATTGTAAGAAAATTAATGAAGATAAAATATAGGCTATAGCTAGAAAATGTGTATCCACACATAAAAAAGTCCAGCAATACCTATATTTATGGGGACATGATAAAATTTAGTACTTAGGAATACGGATTAAAAATGATTTGGTTGTGGCAGCTAAGGATATGCGGGGAGAGACTAAACAAAAGGTAATATAAAAACTGAGAAATTGGAACCTCTTGCCTATTGTTATGGATATCAAGATACAAGCAGTAAAATGTTTTTAGTCCCTTTAGTTTTATACGTGTCAGGCATATTTTTATCAGCCAGATGAGAAGCTCTGGACAGTAATTAATAAAGACTTGAAAGATTTTATTTGGGAGAGGAGGAGAACAGAAGTCAAGTGGGATAAGCTGATCCTGCCAACAGAACAAGGAGGGTTAAATAATAACCTGATTTGAAGGGATATTTTAGAGCTACACAGATAAGGCTCTTGTATGTAATGCAAACAGAAAGCTGCAATTCATAATGGAAAGGGATGATGATGAAGCAGGGGGTTAATTCCAGAATTTAGGAGAGAATGGAATTTTAGACGCAGATTGTTCAGGAAAATAACAGTTGTACAGAATATTAAATTTATTGAGTAGCAGAAAGTATACTAAGAACTAATTTACATGGAAATGGAGAAAAGAGATTCTGCCGATAGGGTTGACTGCAGTTATGGGTACAGAGAATAGATAAGAAGGGGCTAGAATTTACTGGAGTAAGCTGGCAAAGGGAACAAGGTATTGAAAACAAATAATAAGAAAAGAGACCAAGAAGATATTTGGCTTACAGACTAATGATCGCCTTCCTTATCTGGATTGATGTCAGAATATAGACAAAGAAAAATGGGTAAGAGAATCCAAAATGAAAGACATGCACAGGTTGAATTTTTAATTGAATCTAAAACTGAAGCTGTTATTAAGAAATGGATAATTAGTAGGGCATTAAAAATATTGCATAATAACTATGAGAATCAATCAGTAGAGGTTAAAAAAGATTGAGAAGAGAGATTAGATATGCAATTCAGCAAGAAACAATGGGAGGACCTGTGTATGGCTCCAAAATATGCAACAACATAAAGAAGATTTAGGATTTTTGCCTGGAAGTGTTTGCCATAGATACCTTTGTACCCCAAGCAGACTGTAAATGTTTTTTTCTTCAGGTACATGTCAATTATTGGAGGTGTAATTGAGAAATTAGAGGTAACTGGAAACATATATTTTGGAAGTATAATGAGTTTGCAGACTTTAAAAATTTCCTACAAAGTACTCTATCAAAAGTACTGGGTGGGCAAATGAGTGTAACTAAGGAAATTATTATTATTTTTATTTTTTGCTTAGAGACAGGATTTGAATTGGCTAGATATAGTAAGACCCTGTTAAGTTTAATTCTGGTAGCTGCCAAAAAAGCAATTACTATAATATGGAAACCAAAATCTAAACCAACTGTATTTGAAGTACTGAAAATTGTAACAAAGATAAAAGAACAGGAGGTGGGATCTTTAGAAAAGGGCAAGAGTAAATTATGCAGAAAAAATTAAACTTGTTGAAATAATACATGCAGAAAAAATGTTTTGGAGGAGGAATGCAGCTTAAAAGAAGACAAGAACTGAATACTTTATGCAATGTTGCCTGGATTATAAGATATATAACAATAAATGTGATGTATAATGTTTGTAAATGTGAACTTGTTAATATAGATTGATTGGTAAATTTACATTTATATAAAAGTAATGTCACAAGTGATGATTCAATAAAGGTATTTAAAAAAGCATGATGTATTAAAGCTGTAAACTGGGGTCTGTATTAATTCTATAAAAGGCATATTCATTGAATACGTCTTCCACGAGCAACAACTGCTGGAAATCACTTCAGTGAACCACAACATTTTTCCCACGGTTCGAAAACACTTTCCCACCAACTGTGCAGAACACACAACGGACTAAATCAAATAGTTCGTCCCCCAGACCCCCCAATGTTGGGGGCTGTGCCCTCCACTTCCCTAACTATATATACCAACTCCAAGATTGCACTACAGTGGGGAAAAGGGCAAGGTTTAGGTTGGTGGGCAAGTGTTTGTGAACCGTGGGAAAAATTCTGCGGTTCGCTGAACTGATTTTTGGCGGTTGTTGTTCGCAGAAGATGTACTCAATGTATATGTCTTTCGTGGAATTAATATAGACCTATAAACTGTCTCTTTACGTCAATGAATATAACACCAGATAAAAGACCACTGTTAAAATTTCTTAGCAGGTCAGTGATTTACCAAAGGACAATCATAATATTGAAGGGGGCACTATATCCATGCTGTTCATGTGAAGTTATTCAGTACTTGTTTAGGACATAGAAGGTAGCCATAGACTATTTAATGTATTTTTGATAACACAGGAGTACAGAGATGGATCATTAGACTTTTGTTTCCTTTTAGATCTGAACTTGGAGAATAAGCATGAGAGGGTCTAAATTGAATGTTCAAACATTCAAAATTCCGAGTCTCACATGGTCGAGACCATATGATCGGATTTTTGAGTGTTTGAACATTGTAACGGAGATCTCAGTACAGCGTGGAATGGGAAGATTTCCCTTTTCTGCACAGTAGTGCAATCTCAAAGTTGGTATATTTAAAGAGTGGGGAGCATGAGGGTGCAGGAGGGCTTGCCCCTCTGCTTAGAGCATTCAGGTAGGTGTTTTGTGTAGTTTATTTTTTTATTAGATATTCGAACTTTTGAAAGTTTGATCAAATGGTGTTGACCATATGACAGTCAAACTTTCAAACATTTGATTATTTAATATAGACCCGTATGAGAGCGGTTAATTTACAGGTTTCCTTTTGTTTAGTAGTCATCTTTGGAGTTCTATATCCTGCTAGTTATATATGAGCCACATGGCCATAAATGACGTACTAATGAGGTGTAACGTTGTTATCTGGATTTTTTGGGTCTGGTAGAAACGAGTGTGATGCTGAAATTTTGAGTGAGAAGACTGGGAGGGTAGCCAGTGCTGTCTGTTCTTGTACATGTTTAGTACATTAAACATCATCCTTGTCACCATGCATTACCTTGCAAGATGCCGTACAGATAGCGAAGCTGTACACTTCCCCATGACAACGAAATGTTTGAGTATGTTACAAACACTGACAAAGAAGCAGCACTAGCTTTGCTTTTGTGCACTAGAACTTTGCGTGTGTCCCTCATTGCCATATTTGCCATAAGTTTAACATTGTTACTCATCAGTCCACTACTGCCAATCCACGAGTTCCACTTGGACAATTAAACTGTGAAGACAGACTAAAGGTGTGGACTTAGGAAAGAGAATCACTCAGAATAATATCTGAAGGGTTAACAAACAGTATGGCACATAAAGATATGCCTAAAGATAAGATATCGTACAGCTAGGCTTCAGAATCACAAGCTTCACTGCTTTTTAGAATACATTGATCCCTTAGCAGAATTTACCCTTTTGTCAGTCTTTTCTACTTCACAAAAATGTCCTCTGTTGTGGTCTACATTCTCCTCTTCCTTGGACCCTTGTAAGGTGCAGCAGAGAAGATCCTCCTCACTGGCCCCTTTTTTTGGAAATGGATGTCAAGAAGAGGTAAATTTGACATAGAGCACTGTAGTTTGTTCTTGTTGTAATCTCTGGTGCTGATGTAAGACTTTTCACTTGACTTTCATTCAGACAACATTATGTCTGACTCTAATGTTCACATAAGATTACCAGTCATTCCCACCCAAAGTGATAGCTGTTTGTCTGGCAGACTGAGTAGATGAATTACCCATGCAAGAGCTCCCTTTGTGTCTGTTGTGACCCCAGTCACACTTCCACCTTTCACAAATGTTGAAGTTTTGCTTGATGCATTGTAAAAAGCTGAGTGTTTGTGAGCATAAGATTACATTGCAGCAGATGATAGAGGTAGAACTAGTCAGTATTGGTCTCAGTGCTGATGATGACCTCCCAACATTCAACCAATGATTTATGTCCCAAAGTTGCAATGGAAACTGTCCCACAGTTATTTGTCCTTTTCTTGGGGCACTCAGTATTGGTGATGGTCTCAGGTCCCATGCCAGATAGTACAGGAGAAATGTTCCCCTTTCATCTTCTAGACCATCTATAGTCATTGTGACTGAAGACTCGTGGGTCCTTTTGTTAGAAATTGACAAAGATGATGAATAACCTTTGTCTGTCAGGTTCCATCCTATAATTTTATCATTACAGCAGCTGTCAGAATGAGGAAGAGTGATTTTTATTACTCATAGTGTCCCTGTTTTTGTTCCAAAAAATGTTTTACTGCTTACCTATGCATAGAAAATGTTGTCTTTAGCTACCTCTCAACTGGAATCAGTCTGAGGGGTAATGTTCTGTGTAATTCTTTATGCCACAGGAAGATTGCCAAAGATCTTGTGCAAAGTAACTGTCACATCACAATGCAGAAACAGGTGGAAAAAAGGACTAGACTGCTGCTTGCCATCTCTCCTCTCACTGTCTTCATATGAGTGAAATGTGACTTTGTTCTACATTATACAGTGAGGAGGATCTTATATACTTGTTTACTAATTCATTTATTTATTTTATTTGTTAATGGGCATAGGTTGGTTCATCCACATGCCCTTTTCAGGCACAGTGTGGTTACATAGACAGTTACCGCATAATTGGCACAAATAGTTTAATAATTGAAATGTACAGTGTTCCTAGGCAAAGCAAACATGAGTAGAATAAATGAATGTAAGCCTTACAGGGCTGAGTATAGCATCACAGAGAGTGTAATACAGTAATGGTGAGTTGTAGATTGCATCCGTGCATTGCTGTGTGAAAAAGAGAGTGCTGTATAGATTGAACTGAGAACAGCTTGAATAAGTAATACAAACAGCATAATCCAGTGGTAATAAGTGAGTCTATCAGGCTGACATGTTGACTATACAACTTGGAAAGCATTCAGTGGTGTACATTACATCTTTGATAATAAACATAAATTCCAGGCTTGTTAGTTGTTGCTGAAGCACCTACCAAGGGGAGAAAACGCTGAGAAAAGAAAGGAGCCACTTTTGAGATTTTAAGTATTTTCTTCTGATTTTTTGTTTAGAATTACTGCTTTGCCACCTACTTTTCGGCGTTTTTCCGGCTTGCTAAAGTTTATGTCTGTATTAGAAACAGTATTTAGAACACATCTAGAGCCTGTTTACTGCATTTCCTGTGTTGCACGTAATTTAAAATAGATTTTTTTCTCTTAAAATTGCATTTTACCTGACTTTGGCCTAGCACTCAAGTGTGGGGTCATTTATTGCACTGTTGTGAATATTTTGCTACTTGTGTATCTCTGCTACCTTTAAACTAAAACAAAAAAAAAATCTTGCTTTATTCCCACTTTCTGAAATTTAAGAATGTTCATTTACTGATTTGCTGTTCTGAACTGTTTGTAAGTTTCTTGGAGGCCAGTGCTTGCTTGAACTAAAGGGAAGTCTCTGTGTTCACCAGTGGCAGTGGTTAACACTGAGCAGCCTGTCTGTCCCTGTAGGAGTGGTTACTGCCTAGAAGCCATAGTTTTATTGACCATTTTGGGTCAATTCCAAACTCCTTGATCTCTCTCTTAAAACCCTGCAACTCTCTTTTTGCGCGGTCTTGCACAAAGAGCAATGTCGGGCAGCACCGCTTAAACAGGTTTAAACTATTCCCGGCTCCACAAAGTCTTCTCTTCACTTTTTCCCTTAGAACTGCTCTAAATCTCTAATTAAGGACTCGATTTTCATTCTAAAGCCCCGCACTTGCTCGTATAAGTAATCTCATAGGTAAACACAAACTAAAGCACTACATCCTCTTATACTCCTTCTAAGCACTTGCTCCCTATTGGTTCTTTCTGATCAGTCAATAAGTAGTTCCCTATATTATTCAGGCATGTCCAAAGGTCAGTTTTGAGTTTACTCTCCAGTCCAGCTGGTGAATCTGGGAATCTTGAGGCAATGTTACAACTGCCTTATGTATACAGACCACCCTCTCCTCCTCCCAACAACCTCAAATATATGTGAGAGATGCAACTATATAGCCAAACTGGAGGCTAAGCTCTCTCAACCCAGTACTGGCACAGCCTGTCAGGAGGAGAAGGTAACCACACACACCACAAATCCAGTCTCACATAGACCTATCGCATCAGCAAACCAAACACATAAACACACAAAAACATACTCGGAGGTTCTAAATAAAAATCTGCCTAAGCAGCAGAGACCTCCAAAGCAGACATCCAAGCAACACCTACCACGAAACAATATCCACATAGCACATAGCTCAGAAAGTCAGTGTGCCACACAGTCACAGCCCTTAAGGCTAAACAACACACCTAATACACTTGTAATAGGTGACTCTACTGTCAGACACACTGACGTCCCACTCACCAGGCTGAACAAGGAGAAGGTCACTGTAAGCTGCCTGTCGGGTGCCAGGATCTGCCACATAACACAAGCACTCAGGTCACTCCAAAGCAAGTACAAATATGACTCTGTCATTGTCCATGCTGGTGTGAATGACCTGAGACGTACCTCCCTGGACTACATGAAAAAAGATGTACAGGAGCTTTTTGATCATGTAGCCCAGGCCGGTATGACCCTGACCTTGAGTAGCATCTTACCCTCACCAAGAATGATGCCACAGTTTAAAGACAAAATGATCAATTTTAACAATTGGCTAAAGTATTGGTGTCATTCAAAGGGGATCCAGTGTCTGTCAGCCTGGGGTGACATGCTCGACAAGCCACGTTACTTTGCTAGGGACAGCTTGCACCTATCACCCCTGGGTTTTCGAATACTGGCAAAGGCTCTTGCCTCCCCCATAGTGCCTTTTTTAGGCAAGGCTCAAAAGACAAACCCACCCCCATAGACAACACAAAAGAAAAAAAAACTAAGTGTAATGCTGCTCAACGCCAGAAGTCTAAACCTCAAGATGCAAGCACTCAAGACTCTCCTCAGTATGGAGAATATCGATATCTGTGCCGTAACAGAAACCTGGTTCAAGGCTCCCGAGAGCACCCCAGCACTAATAGGTTATACTTCATACCATGCTTTCCGGCCCCAAAACTCGGACCGAACCACAAAAGGAGGGGGAGTATCCATATTTATCAAAGATACCCACACCTCCAGGTTAGTGGCACTGCACGAAGCATCGGAGACCATCCATGTGCAACTAACAGTGGGCAAAACTGCCTTTCAGTTTGTAGCCTGCTACAGACCACCCTCCCAAACACAGGAACATCACTCGGCTTTCCTGAGAACACTGGAGAATATGAAGGTCTCTCCAAACACTATTATATTGGGTGACTTCAACTACCCAAACATCGATTGGGAAAACTACTCAAGTCCAAACACCCTCACCCAACGTTTCCTAGAACTTATAAACTCAAATGCTATGGAACAACTGGTCACCACTCCCACAAGAGGGGAAAACATATTGGATCTGGAAATCACCAACATGGGGTCTCTATGTTCCACACCAGAGGTATACCCCTCATTGGTAAGATCAGACCATAAACAAATCTCTCTGGACATCCATATTCCGTCCCCTCCCCTAGCCAAGGAAACCACGGTGAAGAACTTCTCAAAAGCAAACTTCACACTTCTCAAAACTGAGGTGGAATCCTTCAAAGCCACCGGGCCAGTGGAAAATACGGCCCAAAATGCAGAATCCTTTACAAAAGCATTCTGTGGACACCTACAGGAATGCATGGAGCATGCTATCCTAAATAAAACCAAGACTCACTCCTCCAATGGCAGGAGACCTGTGTGGTGGACCCCGACCATAAATAAGCTATACAACAGAAGGAGAAAGCTACTACATGACAGAGCAAAATCCCAAAAAGGGAAGGCGTCACTGATCAGTACTAGCAAGAAACTACGATCCCTCATGAAGTCATCTAAGGCCAGCTTCGAAAGAAAAATTGCACAAGACACTAAAGATAATCACAAGGCCTTCTTTAGTTATGTCAGAAACCTGGGAGGCAACTCCCAGATATGCTCTGAGTTAGTGCAAAATGACAAAAAATACACTGAACCCACAGACATTGCCAACATCCTGGCAGAAAGGTTCAGTGCAAACTTCTCCCCCCCTTCCCCCCAAAAGATCAAATGTCTATCCCAACAGAGTGTAGCCTTCCTGAGATCACAGATGCACAGGTGAGAGCTGTCCTCTCCAAAGCAAAAAACACAGCATCAGTGGGACCAGGCGGTGTCCCAGGCTGCGTCTTACATGAGCTCCAAGAAGAACTAAACGCTCATATAAAGTCACTGTTCAATCTCAGCCTTACTACAGGATATGTACCCAAAGAATGGTGTACAGCAACAGTGGTCTCACTCCACAAAGGTGGTGCCACTACAGACCCCTGAAACTATCGCCCTATAAGCCTGACTAGCCTGGTCTGCAAAGCTATGGAGCGTATTATCATCATGGAAATCATAAACAAAGACATTGGGAACCTCCAGACACTGGATCCTAACCAATTCGGCTTTGTTAAGGGCAGATCTTGCCTCTTGAACCTGGTCGACTTCTTTGAAACAGTTACCAAACCATAAATGAAGGGAAGGTAGTCCACACAGCCTACCTGGACCTCGCAAAAGCCTTTGACACAATACCCCACTCGGGCATCATAAATAAGCTCACCAGCTTAAATATCAACCCCTATGTCACAAGATGGGTTGCAAACTGGCTCAGGGATAGAACCCACATGGTCAGAATAGCAGGTGCCATGTCAGACTCTAAACCAGTTGCAAGTGGCGTCCCAAAGGCTCAGTCCTGGGGCCTCTCTTGTTCGGTATATATTTCTCCGAGGTACAGGCTAACACGGGTGGACTATGGCTGACCAAGTTCGCAGATGACTGCAAACTGGGTGCTGTAATTGACTCTCCGGCTGACACAAGCATCCTCCAAAAGGGTCTCACAGAGACGGATAACTGGTGCCAGAGCCATGGCCTAAAGCTAAATGCAAAAAAGTGCATAGTCATCCCCTTTGGGAAAAATAAAGTGCCCACAAATTACCACATAGGTGGTAATCCATTAAGTACGGAAGAAGTAATCAGGGACTTGGGGACCCAAGTAGATAGCAATCTCTCCTTTGACAATCACGTTGCCAAAGTGGTTAGAAAGACCTTCTATATAGCCACCTTATTACGAAAGGGTTCACATCTAGATCAAGGAGGTCATTGTGCCCCTCTACTCATCACTTATCAGGCCCATAATTGAGTACAGTGCCCCGTTTGGGATGTACCTTACCCGAAACCTGCAGCAACTGGAAAGACCCCAAAAGTATCTCACCAAGAGGATCAAGGGGCTCAAACAGGATGCCCTATGCAGTTCGGCTAAAGAAACTCCAGCTCTACTCAGTTGCATACCGCCTACTCAGAGGCGATCTGTGTCTGACGTATAAAGCCATGTCCAACCCAGAATTAATGGACATGCTTCACCTCAGGAAATCCAAATCCCTTAGAGCTACATGCTCCAGGGACTTGAACCTCAGCACAGAAATAAATAGGACATGCTGGAGGGACAGATTCATATCCCAGAGGCTCCCCTCACTCTGGAACAAAATCCCAATCCATGTCAGGCAGAGCCCCTCACTGACCCTCTTCAAGAGAAATCTTGATGAGTGGATGGGAGATCGGAAGTTTACCCCTGGGATCTCTTCTGTGTCCCTGCTTGACAGAGGTACAGTAAACTAACCTTAAAAGGGCTACCTTCTGTGACCTACTATACAGAGGCACAGTCAACTAATCTAAAAGGGTGGCAAAAGCCAAACACACTCTGGCTAGGCTTATAAATGCTCTAGGGCAGATAGCCTAGTACCAGCCTATGAACCTATAAACATTATATAGGCATCACATTACATTGCATCTTTGATAATCAGTTTATGCATGTTTTTGTATTCTTTATTTACTGTAATGAGAGGTTAGTTTGCACTACAGTAAATTAACTGCTGTGCATTACTCTGTCACCCTTTATTAAAAATGAGTGTTCGCTTTCATCTGTAAGTTGATGTAATAGTTTTTGTTTCTTTTTTTGGTTTTAATTTAGTTTAATTGTCAAGTTTTCTGTTATTCTTTGGTAAGTAGGTAAGTAGTTCTGGGCTCTGGCTGTGCGGAGATTACCTTTATAGGTTTATAGGTAATTACTAGGCTAGCTGCCCATATGGGCCATTTTAAGGCTATCCAGTTTCCCTTTATGTGCTTGAAATAACCTGTTCCATTTGGTTATAGGTTGCCCTTAACCATCTCATGGTCGATAATTATATATTACCCCTAATAAGATTGGATAATACCATAGATAATTTGAGGGGACTATGCCTGGGATGAATCATTTAGGAGCTGTCTCTGTCCATTTAGTATTGTAGGGGGCAGTCCTGGGGTAAATTTTCTGTTTCCCATCCATAAATTGAAGTTTTCCTTGAAAATGGACCGGGAAACCTTTGAACCTGTTATGCAGTATCACTTGAAAAAACTTTCATCTTTGCAAGGCATGTCCTTTACAGTGCAGCCTAGACCAACACAAAAAGCCTTTATCATATTTACGTTTCTGGGTATGATTAAATATATGCTTTGGAAAAATGTTACTGATGAATTTGCTCAAAATTTGAATGTTTACAAGCATCTGTCAAAACTCTTAAATGGTATTTACCGTACATGTTTTGTATAAATATGGTTCTGTTAAAATTGTTGGAATTTGGTATTGCTGTAAGTGTACAAATGTCTAGTTGATCATACCAGACAGCACAGCCCAGAGTTTCCCACATGTTTAAATAAAATAAAGTAAAATAAAATAAAATAAAATAAAAACATTGGATAAGAGGATTGTTATACTTGACTAGTCTTAATCCTCTAAGAAATCATTTTCAAATGTATACAGTATGGTATGTATACCTAATGGTTAAGCAGCAGTCATTGTATTGAAGTTTATTTTCAGATCCATTGTTAGACAGAAATTATATTGCTGGATGTTAAAGTGCTGTCAGAAGTGAAAGACTGTGAGCAAAGGCCTGCAAAACAGCATATTGCTGATCCTTCTGTTTGACACATAATTGTAAATATCAATAATAAGAATATGGAAAAATAAAAAGTTCTAAAATTGAAATTAAAAATAGATTTTATTGTTATTGCCATAACACATGTATCAGATGAAGCAACAGATGTGTTGAATGCAAACAGCAAAAACAGTCAAAATAGAATGACCACCAAAAATAAATTAAAAAGAATAGAAATAGCAACTTTAATGTCTGATTGGTGAGTCAGGGATAACATCAAGGTTAAGAAGAAGGATACCTCTTCACTTCTTACCCCAAGAAATATGGACAAGGCCTAAAATAATGTGGAGAAAAAGGCCCAAAAACAGGGACAGATTTTAAAAACTGTTGATATAAACTTAGAAAGTTGCTAGAACAACAGGATTTGTCTTAGCATGCATTTCTGAATGATATGAAGTATGAAACTCAAATTTATGTCATTATTTAGCTACATCAATCCTCAGTGATTTGCATGGAAACCACAATTTTTATAAGGAACAGGCCAGAAATATGAGGCAAAAATCTGGACATGCTGTGAAAATCTGGACAGTCAAGAGGTAGGAGAAGTATCGTGCATTGTGTGTATTAGAGCAACCCTTTATGTGATGTCACAGTTTGGAGTTACATTGTTGGATTTCTTTCTTTCTTTCTTTTTTTAATGAGTGTACTGCAGGTTATGGAGGAGTTTATTTTATAATTTCCCAATAGCAAAACCATACTTAAAGAGCGCAAACTTGTTTTGGGATCTTGGGACACAGTCCCCACACTGCTGAGATAAGTTCATGAGGACATTGTCTGTATTGTATAATTTCAAAACTGAAGGGACATTTTGAAGAATGTTAAAGTTTATATATGAAACATTGTTGTGTGATTCTCAGTTAATGGTAGAACTTGTCGTGGCTGAAAATGGACTTGTGGCCAGTCCACAGACTTACTTAAGTAACATAAATAAATAAACAATCAAACATGCATTATCTGTGGGAGACATACAGTGATTTACTGTTATGTATGGAACGTTGTGTAACTGTCAATTCTCAGATCTTGGCTTGGTTGAAAATGACTTTGTGGCCAGTCCACAGAACTGGTTAACAAATAAATAAATAAATAAATAAATACACCTTGTAACCTGAGGGGAGACATGCAGTGATATGTTCTGACATGGTTACCCATGATGATGCTGAATGTCCTATTATAAGCTTTTTATAACTTGTGTTGGATAATCAGAGATAGCCTGGTAAACAAATGTGCAGTTTACAGAAGGAATGAAAATATATTTTGATGTAACAATCCAAGATCCCTTTCCAGGGAGCTTACCCAATGGCTTCCCTACCTGCACCCAGTTGACCAATTCTTTCTCTGAGGATGGGAGTCAGGCATTCCCAGACTAGCTGAAAGCCCTGTGGCCCAATGGTTTCTGTCTGGGAAGCCCTATTAGCCCATTCATTCCCCTAGTAGCAAGCACTGGATGGTAGGGAGCAGAATGACTTGCTTGTCTTGCAAGAGAGCCTAGACTTTCCCCAGGATGGAGCATCTCCCCCCTTCAGCAACTTGCCAGGCTCTGCTGTGTGCTGCCTTCTGAGGGGAGCATGCCTCCATATGCAGAAGCTTTTTGTGATGTGTGTCTGTATAATGGCAGCACATGCTCCCTAGTCCTGTGCTCCATGGGTATAACATCTAGTGCTTCTGCTAGGTGTCACCCAAGTAGCAAGCCAGAGCCACTTCCCACCCGAAGACAGGTGAACAGGGAACAGCTGCTCATTCCCATCATCCCCTGCTACCTCATATATACACTTGAACCACTATTTAAATTTCGGTTGTCTGTGCCATATGAAAAGACTTTTTATCCTTCTGTGCCACAGAATTTGCATAACAAATCTAACTTTATCGGTAAGAAAAAACTATCTTTGTTTAACCTAGCAAGTTTATGATTGTTGTTAGTAACAGCACTCTTCACATGAAGGTCAAATTTTAATTGTCTGGTAAGAATATAACCAAGAAGTGTAGCTGAGGTGAGACAAGAGGTGAATAATCCAGTGCAGTGATGCTAAGCTTCTGGCAATTAAGGGAAGAACGAAGTATTGTGGCACAGTCAGACATTAACATTTTAAGTGAAAACACCATAGCATTAGTTCTGGTTGCAGTGAGGTGAAAGTTGAAAACCCTGAATTAAGACTGGAGAGTGAAAGTAATTTTGAAGGGCTCCACTATGAATAAGTATGTAATTTAACTGACATGTTATTAAACAAAAAAGTTCTAAAACCTTAAGAAATCACAAGCTCAAAATGGTACTACTCCAGAGGTCATAAAAACAAAACCCTTTGTTTTGTTTTTGTTTTGTTTTTTTGTTTTTTTTTGGACCAGAGGTAAGTCCCCCTGTCCCTTGATGGCTCATACACCGTAACATTGTATTGACTAACTCCAAGGTCACACAAACTTAAAGAAAAGGGGGAATATGAGGGAAAATAACATAAAACTCGCCTTCTTCCTCTTCATGTCCTGCAAACCACAAACACTCAGAACCAACCACCTGGCATGTGTTTGTATATTGAAATATCAACAGCAGAAAATGGGTGTCAGTCCTGCTTTGATGTTTCAGTACATGATAAATCAGGATGTGTGACAAGTTGCAAGTTTTTCATTTGACATTTGGTGCTAATGAGAAGGAGGAGGACTGCAGCTGTCAGGCAGCAGGTGATAGGAGAGCCATGATAGATGCCTGTAGCAGGAACATGCACATGAAAGCAAACACATATGTCCACACAGGTGGCATTCAGTGTCATGCTCTGAGGGTAAGGACTGGATGGAGGGCAACATGGTAAAATATCCTTCCTCGCAGAGGGATGGCTGCAGGACCTTACTACTCAATGCTTGTATAATGGTAGGCTGATACCCTGCACCCAAATGTCATGGTATAAATACACCACTTCCATTAATGTGATATCCATTTGGCAGGATGCCACCTACTGTTGTCAAGACATTTGGTACTGAAAGGATTTGAATCTTGTCACTGTCAACCAAGGGTAGATTAAAAGCAAAAAAGTGTACACAAGTCTGTTTCAATAACTAGTTTTTAGTTAAATCTGGTTTCAAGAGCATAAAGGGGAGTATGCACTGATGTTCTAGGTGTGCTGTTTCAACCTCTACAATCAGTTTGACTGCACACAGATCACTTACAGAGTTAAGTCTTTGATCATGCACTCCCAAGCCCCGATCTCACCTCTCTCTTTCTCTCTCTCTCTGTGAGCCAATGTCTTACAGTGCCCCTTTTTATCGATAATAATTGCCCTTCACGCAGATTGTTTTTACACACACACACACACCATTCCCAGTGAAGGCAGGCAAAATTCTCCCAGTTCCCCACAGCTTTTTTCCTGGTATGGCAGAACTGCCAACATTGGAGTTTTGGGGACAGGGACCCCACTTATGTGGTTCCTCTCAAATCAAGCCAGATAGGAAATGCAGCAATTATTATTTATTTCACTGGTAGTAAGTCTTAAGCAGTCTAATTGGAAATGTGTCTCACAGCTTGGTAATCAACAGTGCAGGTAGTGATTATCCTCTTCTCAGGTAAACAACACTGCATAAATACACATATAATAAATACATAAATGACAAGTACAAGAACTTAAAGGTTAATAAATGAGTTTACTTAAAGAAATTATTGCAAACATGGAGTAAAATATACATAGGGTAACAAGCAAAGAGGAATAAAAGAAAATAAAAATATGTTACATTCAGAAAAAAACTAAGCTCTAGATATCTAAGTTGCCTTACTAAAGCTTAACCCAGAAATGCTAGCCCTAACTATAAAGTAATTTGTAACACAAACAAGAGAGCATCAACTTCTATCATCATATTTTACAAAGCATGGTATGCAAAGTTTCATACAGTTTCACAAGCCCCCAACATCCAAGACGTGATTGTATTGTTGCTGGAGAAAAGAAGTAACAAAACCAGTTCTTTTACTCATCCATCATAGAAACCACTGACAGATTGGCAGTACACATGCATGTCTGCTTCCTTCTTTTTTAATTTACTCTGGAGTGCTATTGATATGAAGTCATTAGGCTCATTAGACATTACAGCAATTAAATAGCAAAAGAAATACAGTTCCTAGCTTTTTGTCTTTGTTTGCTACATTAACTGAAGACGTCTGGAGCTCCAACAAACTTCAAAGGACATTCCCTGTTCTTGTACAGTTGAACATTCCTCTAGCTATGAAAACAATGCACAACTTACAAATGAAGAGGAGAAAAGAGGAAGAGAAAAGGCATTGCATTTTTAGCTACACATTAACACTGGCTTCACATTTGTCGCCTTTGTGAACCTAAAGTGAGTCTTCTTGAGGCATCCCTCAAGAAATGAGGCTTTAGACAAAGGTGAAGTCTTTTATTACATTACCCGGCACCTTTTCTATGTAAAATAAC
This sequence comes from Protopterus annectens, assembly GCF_019279795.1. Lineage (NCBI taxonomy): Eukaryota > Metazoa > Chordata > Ceratodontiformes > Protopteridae > Protopterus > Protopterus annectens. The sequence continues at coordinate 1,351,720,186 of NC_056735.1, read as the reverse complement.
TGCATTAATATTGCCACCATCACCTTAATTTTGGCTAGTCATGTTATAGGACTGCAAGGCTAAATTCCATCTTAGAAGCTCTACATTCCATCCACTTGTAGTATGTAACCACAATGAACTTTCTGCCATATATGTAAGGTTGGACTTTTTGCAGAATCCACTCTGTTCCTAAACACTCCTTATGGATACATAAGTAAGTCTATACACACTGAGCCGAGTGGAGGAGGGGCATTGACTACAACTCTGATCTGAGGTATATAACAATAAGTATTCTGTTTTATTTTCTTATTTTTACTAGTTATTGCTTCTAGCAATTTATATATAGCACTTTTTATTGCATGCTGCATACTATTTACTATATTTTATTGCTAGTAACTAATCTGCATGATTAAATGAAAATTGGCTGCCTTACAGGGCCTGATAAATAAGGTTTTCACTGTCACACTGTTTGTAAAGCTTTTTAGCTAGTTTCACTGTGTGAAAGGTATTAACAGGAAATTTTCTCTACTTGTTAAGCACCTGTTTGTTCTGATTTCCTGCCAAGGAGTGTATCGTATAACTGATTTGTTTGCAGTTAAAAGCATTCTGTAGAGTCTCCTTTATCTGTTTAAAAACTTTCATTTTGTGGCTCACTGCTGTTCTTCTGCTGTGATTAAACATTTCTGTAGTGTTTACTGTCTAAAAGAGTGTAGGCTAGTAGCTGTAGTATTGTTTCCCATCCTCCCTCCCTGTTTGGTGTCTTGCTGTTATACTTGGTGGCTTTGCAGTTGCCCACCCCTACTGTAAATTTGATCTAGGACACTCATCCCAGTGTAGTGTCATTAGCTCATTCTACTTAATACAGAGAAAACATTTGAGAAGGCCAACCCACTTAGATGTTCATCGTGTTACCCTGCTGCAGTCATCACACTTGGGTTATCCTGTCGTCAGGCGGTCCCGCAATCGGCCGTAATTCCAAAGTCTTGGTCCGGCGTCGGTTGTTGTCGCTTCTTCCCCGACATCAGTGCGCCAGGGGTATATATAATGCATCCGATGCCATTTTCTTCAGTCTTTCTTGCCGCGCGGTGCCTGAAGCAGAAGCAGTTCGCAAGTGCCGGTCGGCCAACTCCTGAGATTTTCGAAGTCGAATTTCAGATCCAAAGTCTTCAGTAAAGCTAAGTACCCCAATTGGGGAAACTTTTCTTGCCTCAGACCGATGTCAGAAAAAGTTAACAATTGTATTTCTTGTGGGAAGCAAATACCTCATAAGGATTTTCATTCTTACTGCATACCTTGCCTAGGCCCAGACCACGACGTCACTGGTTGTCGTTTTTGTGCTAGGTTTAATAAGCGTACTATAAAAAGATGCTTTGATTTTGCACGACACTACTTCGGTAGAAAATTTAACTACACAATGCCATCGGAGCAACCGACTACCGGCGTGCACAAAAAATGCAAGGGTCAGGACAGGCAGCCTAGACCCAAGCCAGACTCCGAGGCCTCGGCTGGACCGGTCTCCGGTTCACCAGTCTTCAGTGAGGCTCCGACGCAGCCCCTGACTACCGCAGATTTGGAACCCGAGACCGCTTCGGAGCCTCTGGCTGAGAGTGCTAGGCTGATGCAGCCATTTTGTTTAGCCCCTACCGACGACACTGCAGAAAGAGATGTCGGTGCTGCAGAAACACCTTCGGTTTCTGAAGGCTTCTTCAGACCGACGATGCTCTCCATAAAAACGTATCCTAAGCTTAAGACTCCTATTAAACCTAAAAAGACTGCACTTCAGTCTCCAGTTCAAGGCCCCATGCCTAAGAAACAGATGCTTAAAATGGCTGAAGATTTGATCTCTTTAATCAGGGGTTCCCAGCTTCCACCCGACAAAAGGCCTAGACAAGAGGAGGATTATGCCTCCTCTGATCAAGTGTCTATTTCCTCAGGCTCCTCTGAGGACCAAGATTACTCCTTCTCCCCTTATGAAGATTCTGATGCTGAGGATTCTATTCCCTCAGCTTCTCCTCCTGAAGACTACTTCTTTGGGGAAACTTTACACACTATGAGGGAACATTTTCACTGGGAAGGTCAGGACTACTCTGACTCAAAGAAAAAGCTCAGAGAGTTTCTTTTACTCCCCCAGCACAGACCACTTGCCACCCCCCCAGTTTTAGACATTGTGGATGATGTTTACTTAGAATCTAGTTTGAACCCAGATTCTCTGCCTCCTGCTGCAGCCAAACTAGACAGATACTATAGAGTGCCTGATTCCCACAAATTCCTTTATAAAAGCCCTGTTGCTGATCCAGAGACTATCTCCCAGGGTCCCAAAGGGGCTAAGGCTTCTATGGCAAAAAAATCCTGTACCCTCTGAAAGGGACTCCAGAGCTCTGGACAGGTGGGGGAAAAAGGTTTACACCTCAGCCACTCTAGCTATGAGAGCACTAAATTGCCAATTTCACATGCTAAAATATCAGCAATTTCTAATGTCTCAGTTAAAACAAAAAATGAGCACACTCCCTCAACAGTCTGAATTGAAAGAAATGCAGGATCTGTTGCATGCAACTGAACAGGTGGGCAAACATACTTTACAATGTGGGTTTGATTCTTTGGCGGCTTCCTGCAGAGCAGCTGTCACTGGGTCTGTTATACGTAGACATGCTTGGTTAAAGGAACAAACTCTGCCTGATCATGTTAAAGCAAAGCTTTTAGATGCTTCCTTACAGCAGGATGTTCTATTTGGAGTTAAAGCAGAAGAAGTCTTAAAGAAAATGGAGGATGAGGCAAAATCTATGCAGACAGTCAAAGATTTTCTACAGGTGCAGCCCCCTCGCTTCAGCAGAAATTGGCCAACAAAAAATTGGTCCTTTCCAGCTACTGACAGACCACAGAGGGGTAAATACAGACGTCCAAGAGGCAGAGGACAACCACAAGCCCAATACAAACCTCGACAATGGGGCACTGCAACACAGAAGGGAGGAGAAGACAGGTCCCAAACTACCAGAAGGCAAACTCAATGACTTGCACCTCATCTGGCCAAGCAACACTCTCTTGGCAGCTCCCTTGGGAGGAAAACTCGCACTTTTTTCAGACAACTGGCACATTGTCACAAAGGACAAATGGGTCCTAGACATAATTTCACGAGGATACAGATTCCATTTCCACACCTTGCCAATGAAAAGAGGAATGCCAAACCTGCCACAAAATCAATGGGCAGAGGCACAAAAGCAAATTACAGCTCTCATGGACATGAGAGCCATTCAACTGGTACCTACATGAGAGCAAGGCCAAGGATTTTACTCAAGACTCTTTCTAGTCCCCAGAAAGGACAATGCCTGGAGACCAATTCTGGACCTTTCAATTCTAAACACCTTCTTACAAGTACCAAAATTCAAGATGCTAACACTACAGCAGCTTCTTCCCATGTTGGGCAAGAAAGCATGGCTAGTAACGTTGGACCTCAAGGAGGCATACCTGCATGTCCCTATCAGACAAAGTTGCAGAAGATACCTCCGTTTCATTGCAGGTTCAACCCATTACCAATTCTCTGCACTGCCCTTTGGCTTATCTGCTGCTCCCAGGGTCTTCACAAAATGCCTGGCACCAGTAATTGCATACTGCAGACAAAGAGGAATTCAAATATACCCATACCTGGATGACTGCCTCATCCAAGCAGAAAACAAGGACATCCTCTTACAACATCTGGCTTTTGTAAAACATCTTCTAAGTTGCCTGGGGTACACGGTAAACGAAAATAAATCAAAACTAGTACCCTCACAAAATATGACATTCCTGGGTGCCAGCTTGAATACAACGGCCCAGAAGGCTTATCTGACACCAGACAAACAACTACAACTGACTCAATATTTCAAAACAATGGCAACAAAGACCCAACTCCCTGCAAGAAAAATTCTGCAGGCCTTGGGCTTAATGGCATCTTGCATACTACTAATACCATTTGCAAAGCTGCATATGAGGAAATTACAGTGGTACCTAAAAAGCGTATGGTCTCAACACAGCCACAGCCACAGCTTGGACACAATGATATGTCTCATTCCCTGCCTACAACAGGAGTTTCTATGGTGGTCACAGGCATGTCACCTCAACAAGGGTCAGCCTTTCACCTTGCCCCCAGCCAGGCAAACTATGACAACAGATGCTTCGGACTACGCCTGGGGGGGCACACATGGCAGGACAGTGCGTTCAAGGCGTATGGACTGCAGATCAAAGAAATCTGCACATCAATCAAAAAGAGATGCTAGCTGTACAGAATGCTCTGACAGCCTTCAAGAACCTATTACATCCAGGACAACTTACAATAAGGACGATCAACACCACAGTAATGTGGTACATAAACAAACAAGGGGGTACACACTCCTACCCTCTATGCAGGCAAGCAATGACCTTGTGGAACACAGCACTGGCTTACCAAGTTCAGTTACAAGCTCAATTGCTGCCAGGAAAAAAGAACACATTGGCAGATGACCTCAGCAGAAACATCATGGATCCCCACGAGTGGAAACTGGATCCACAAGTATTTGCAATGATAACTCAAAAATGGGGCCTTCTAGACATAGACCTGTTTGCCAGCCCCCAAAACTATCAGCTAACAAAATTTTGTACAAGGACACTTCACCATCAAGCTTGGAAAGTGGACGCACTCTCATTCATTTGGAAAAACCTGACAGTATATGCCTTCCCTCCATTGCCTCTCCTCACAAAGGTGCTTCTGAAAGTCAGAAAGGAGAGACCACGACTGATAGTCATAGCCCCAGACTGGCCACGCCAGCACTGGTACCCACTATTAAGGAATATAACCCAGGGCCCACCTTGGATTTTACCACAATTTGCCCATTTGCTCACACAGCAAAACAATCAGATTCTACACAGCCAGCTCAAAACCTTAAATCTGGCTGCATGGCAAATTAACTAAGCATCCAGCCAACTCCTCTTTCCCAAGCAGTTATGGATGTTATTCTGGAAGCTAGGAGGTCCAGCACCAGGAAGGCCTACTCGGACAAATGGAAAAGGTTTTGCACCTGGAACCAAGCTAAATGCCAAAACACACTTCCGCCTCACATGCCTCAGATTCTACAGTATTTAACTGAGATGTTGCACAAAGGACTTTCTTTTTCTTCCATTAAAAGTCCATGCATCAGCTATTTCAGCCCACTACAACACGGATCCACCCTTATTTTCACATCCACTTCTAAGGCAATTCCTCAGAGGGGCAAAAAACATTAGACCCCCCCAGGAGAGCACATACACCAACATGGGACTTCAATTTTGTTCTGGAAAAACTTACGCTACCTCCCTTTGGACCAGCTTTCTCTGCAGATCTACAGTTTCTATCATGGAAGACTGCCCTGCTGCTAGCAATAACTTCAGCTAGAAGAGTCTCAGAGCTGCAGGCACTAATGGCAGTGGAACCTTTCCTCACTTTCCATCAAGACAGAGTTTCTCTACGAACTAATCCTTCCTTCATGCCTAAGGTGGTTTCCAGTGTGGCTTTAAATCAAACCATCCACTTACCCACCTTCTTCCCAAATCCACAGAACAAAGGAGAAAGACTCCTGCATTCCTTGGACATTCACAGGCAACTTTGTTACTACTTGGATAAAACTAAGGTTTTCAGAAAATCTGACCAGCTCTTTGTATCCTATGCTACAGCTTCATAAGGGAAGGCTATATCAAAACAAGCCATTTCCAAATGGATAGGACATTGCATTCATTTTTGCTATACCCATCATAGAAAACCAGTTCCTGCTACCATTAGGCCCCACTCTACCAGGGCAACAGCTACATCTGCAGCCTTCTTCAGGGGGGTTACAACCAAGGAGATTTTGGAAGCTGCAACTTGGAGTTCAGTGCACACCTTTACCAAACACTATCACTTACCACTTTACTCTAAGACTAGAGCTGGCTTCGCTACTGCAGTTCTGCAGGGCCTTCTAGCCTCCTCTAACCCTCTATGTCTCCTCCACCCATCCTTAGCTTTGGGGTTCTACCCAAGTGTGATGACTGCAGCAGGGTAACACGATGAACATAGTACAGTTTTGTACCTACCATAAATGTAGATGTTCGAGTGTTCACCCTGCTGCAGTCCAGGTTACCCTCCCTCCATACCCTCTGATCTAACTGGCTAAATCTCTACAATACCTTCCTGATGTATTTGCTTATAGCTGGAGGGATTTTGTGCTTGTGCTAAAATTTCTTAAATTGGTACTAATTACTGACCACCTTTTTGGGGGCACCTGACATCTGGGTCAAGAAAAACTGAAGAAAATGGCGTCGGATGCATTATATATACCCCTGGCGCACTGATGTCAGGGAAGAAGCAACAGCAACCGATGCCGGACCAAGACTTTGGAATTCCGGCCGACTGCGGGACCGCCTGACGACAGGATAACCCAAGTGTGATGACTGCAGCAGGGTGAACACTCGAACATCTACATTTATGGTAGGTACAAAACTGTACTTTTCCTAACCTTGAATTATCTTCTGCTTCTCCTCTCACCCTTTCATTTACAACAAAAAAAAAACTTTGCTAGAATCTCCCTGTGTTCTGCTTAACTGTAACAAAAAAAAATTACACTTTTTTCCTGCCTTTCCTGTAACTAGTCTATTCCAGATACAGATTTGCTATATCCAGGACTGTTTGTAAGCTTCTGAGCCCCCCAAGACTGTCTTTGTTGGAGGGAAGCCTGCTAGCTTATCAGTGGGAGTGGTAAGCACTAGGTAACCTGTCCACCACATAAGGTGTGGTTTTTGGCCTAGAAACTGTAGTTATTGGCCATTTGGGCAGTTTTTCCATCTCTCTCAACTTCCTGATTTAAAAGGCCGCATTTGCACTTGTCCTCCCCCTCCTGTAACTAGTCTAGTTCAGATACAGATTTGCTGTATCCAGGACTGTTTGTAAGCTCCTGAGGCCCCCCAAGTCTTTCTGTGTTGGAGGGAAGCCTTATGGCTTATCAGTGGGAGTGGTAAGCACTAGGTAACCTATCTACCACATAAGGAGTGGTTTCTGGCCCAGAAATTGTAGGTATTGGCAGTTTGGGCAATTTTTCCATCTCTCTCAACTTTCTGATTTAAAAGCCCACATTTGCACTTATTTCTTTCCTGTAACTAGTCTAGTTCAGATACATATTCTTAGTTTTAGCACCTGAATTTGCTTATTCTTGTTCAGCACTTGTTCAGAACTTGTTGAAAGCACTAAATAAACTACAAATTACTATAGCACTCAACCTTCCTCTTTACCTAGAGGAAAACAGTTTTTGTACTTACTTTCCTCACTTGCTTACAGGAAAACAGCTCTTATTCTCACTTTCATCACTTGTCTAGAGGAAAATAGTTTTTTACTCAGGCATGTCCAAGGGTCAGCTCCCAGTGTTCTCTCTTGTCTATCTGATGAATCTGGGCATCTTGGGGCAATGTAGCAATTGCCTCATGTACACAGACAACCCTCTCCTCCTACCACCCAACACTTCAACCTGTGAGAGATGCACTTATCTAGCCAAATTGGAGGTAAAGCTCTCTCCTACCAAGAATGAACTTGACAGTCAAGAGGAGAAGGTAAACACTTGCACCACATCACACTCATCACATCGTCTCACTAAATCTACACCACCAAAATCCACACATAGAAGCACAAAAACATTTGCAGAGGCTCTCAATAATAATCTACTCAAGCAACAGAGACCTCCAAAGCAGAAATGCAAGCAACCTCCACCCCCCCCAACACAACCCAAGTGACACATAGCCCACAGACTCAGTGTGCCACTCAACCACAGCCCATAAGGCAAAACAACGTACCCAACACACTAGTCATAGCTGACTCTATAGTCAGGCACACTGATGTCCCACTTACCAGGCTAAACAAGGAGAAGGTTACTGACAGCTGCCTGTTGGTTGCCAGGATCCGCCACATAACCCATGCACTCAGGTCAGTCTACAACAAGTACAAATATGACTCTGTCACTGTCCATGTTGGTGTGAATGACCTGAGACATACCTTCCTGGACTACATGAAAAGAGACATGGAAGAGCTCTCCGATCTTGTAGCCCAGGCAGGTATGACCCTAGCCCTGAGTAGCATCCGGCCATCACCCAGAATGATACTGCAGTACAAGGACAAAATGATTGACTTCAACAATTGGCTAAGCTTCTGGTGTCATTCTAAGGGAATCCAGTAGCTGTCTGTCTGGGATGACATGGTCGACAGACCACAATGCTTTGTCAGAGATGGCCTGCACCTGTCACCCCTGGCATTCTAAATATTGGCTAAGGCTGTTGCCGCCCCTATAGTGCCTTTTTTAGGCAAGGTTAAAATGATAAATTCACCGCCGTAACAGGAACAAGCAAGCAAAAACTGAGGGTAATGCTACTCAATGCTAGAAGTCTAAATCTCAAAATGCACTCCCTCGAGGCACTCCTTAAAATGGAGAACATCAATATCTGTGCAGTGACTGAGACCTGGTTCAAGGCTCCAGAGACCACCCCTGCATTACCAGGCTGTAACTCATACCACACTTTTTGGCTATCTAACCTAGACCGGAACACCAAAGGCGGAGGTGTGTCCATATTCATTAAGGATATCCACACCTCCAGGCTAGTTGCTCACCATAATGCATCCGAGGTTATCCAAGTGCAACTAACTCTGGGTAAAACTGCAATCCAAATTGTAGCTTGCTACAGATCCCCCACCATGCCCCAGGATTCCCACTCCTCTTTTCTTGATTTACTGGAAAATATTAGGGTTCAACCAAACACCCTAATAAGGAGTGGTTTCTGGCCCAGAAATTGTAGGTATTGGCAGTTTGGGCAATTTTTCCATCTCTCTCAACTTTCTGATTTAAAAGCCCACATTTGCACTTATTTCTTTCCTGTAACTAGTCTAGTTCAGATACATATTCTTAGTTTTAGCACCTGAATTTGCTTATTCTTGTTCAGCACTTGTTCAGAACTTGTTGAAAGCACTAAATAAACTACAAATTACTATAGCACTCAACCTTCCTCTTTACCTAGAGGAAAACAGTTTTTGTACTTACTTTCCTCACTTGCTTACAGGAAAACAGCTCTTATTCTCACTTTCATCACTTGTCTAGAGGAAAATAGTTTTTTACTCAGGCATGTCCAAGGGTCAGCTCCCAGTGTTCTCTCTTGTCTATCTGATGAATCTGGGCATCTTGGGGCAATGTAGCAATTGCCTCATGTACACAGACAACCCTCTCCTCCTACCACCCAACACTTCAACCTGTGAGAGATGCACTTATCTAGCCAAATTGGAGGTAAAGCTCTCTCCTACCAAGAATGAACTTGACAGTCAAGAGGAGAAGGTAAACACTTGCACCACATCACACTCATCACATCGTCTCACTAAATCTACACCACCAAAATCCACACATAGAAGCACAAAAACATTTGCAGAGGCTCTCAATAATAATCTACTCAAGCAACAGAGACCTCCAAAGCAGAAATGCAAGCAACCTCCACCCCCCCCCAACACAACCCAAGTGACACATAGCCCACAGACTCAGTGTGCCACTCAACCACAGCCCATAAGGCAAAACAACGTACCCAACACACTAGTCATAGCTGACTCTATAGTCAGGCACACTGATGTCCCACTTACCAGGCTAAACAAGGAGAAGGTTACTGACAGCTGCCTGTTGGTTGCCAGGATCCGCCACATAACCCATGCACTCAGGTCAGTCTACAACAAGTACAAATATGACTCTGTCACTGTCCATGTTGGTGTGAATGACCTGAGACATACCTTCCTGGACTACATGAAAAGAGACATGGAAGAGCTCTCCGATCTTGTAGCCCAGGCAGGTATGACCCTAGCCCTGAGTAGCATCCGGCCATCACCCAGAATGATACTGCAGTACAAGGACAAAATGATTGACTTCAACAATTGGCTAAGCTTCTGGTGTCATTCTAAGGGAATCCAGTAGCTGTCTGTCTGGGATGACATGGTCGACAGACCACAATGCTTTGTCAGAGATGGCCTGCACCTGTCACCCCTGGCATTCTAAATATTGGCTAAGGCTGTTGCCGCCCCTATAGTGCCTTTTTTAGGCAAGGTTAAAATGATAAATTCACCGCCGTAACAGGAACAAGCAAGCAAAAACTGAGGGTAATGCTACTCAATGCTAGAAGTCTAAATCTCAAAATGCACTCCCTCGAGGCACTCCTTAAAATGGAGAACATCAATATCTGTGCAGTGACTGAGACCTGGTTCAAGGCTCCAGAGACCACCCCTGCATTACCAGGCTGTAACTCATACCACACTTTTTGGCTATCTAACCTAGACCGGAACACCAAAGGCGGAGGTGTGTCCATATTCATTAAGGATATCCACACCTCCAGGCTAGTTGCTCACCATAATGCATCCGAGGTTATCCAAGTGCAACTAACTCTGGGTAAAACTGCAATCCAAATTGTAGCTTGCTACAGATCCCCCACCATGCCCCAGGATTCCCACTCCTCTTTTCTTGATTTACTGGAAAATATTAGGGTTCAACCAAACACCCTAATAATGGGTGATTTCAACTACCCCACCATTAACTGGGAAAACTACTCATGTACCAACTCCTTCGTTCAACGCTTTCTGGAATTCATAAATTCCAATGCCCTGGATCAAATTATCCACACTCCCACCAGGGGCAACAGTATCCTAGACCTAGTCATTACCAACATGAGTGACCAGTGTTCCACACCTGATGTCAACTCCTTGTTGGTCAGATCTAACCATAAGCTAATCATCCTAGATATCCACATCCTACCCCCACTCCCCATTAAGGAAACCATGGTAAAAAATTTCTCCAAAGCCAACTTTATGGTTCTTAAGACAGAAATGGCAAACTTCATGATACCCATGCAGATGGACAACACAGTTACGACTGCTGAATCCTACACAAATGCACTCTATAAGCACTTACACGAGTGCATGGATCATGCTATCCCAAACAGAACCAAGACGCTATCCTCAAAAAAAAGGGAAGCCAATCTGGTGGTCCCCTGCCATAAACAAGCTCTACAGCAGAAGAAAAAAACTGTTGCAAAAGAGAGTAAAATCCCATGAGTGGAGGAGCTCCCTGGTCAGCCTCAGTAAGAAGCTGAGATCCCTTATAAGATCCTCCAAAGCTAGCTATGAAAACAAAATCACCACTGATTCTAGGGACAACCACAAAGCATTCTATAGCTGTGTCAAGAATCTCAATGGCAACACCCAGATCTGCTCTGAGTTACAGCACAACGGCATGAAAATTACAGAACTAACTGATATTGCCAACATCCTGGCAGATAGGTTCAGTGCTAACTTTACCCCTCTCTCACCCCCTAAAGGGCCTATATCTATACAGGAAGAATACAGAGTCCCTGCAATCATAGCTACGCAGGTAAAAGCTGCACTCTCTAAAGCCAAAAACACAGCATCCATGGGACAGGACAACATCCCAGCCTGCATTTTACATGAACTTCAGAACAAACTGGTTTCCCACCTAAGCACCATGTTCAGTCATAGCCTCATGTCAGGCTTTGTGCCCACTGAATGGCACACAGCAACAGTTATCCCACTCCACAAAGAGGGAGCCACCACTGATCCCGTGAACTATCGCCCTATTAGCCTGGTGAGCCTGGTCTGTAAGGCCATGGAACGTATCATCATGGAACTCATAAACAAAGACACTGGTAACCTCCAAACTCTGGACACCACCCAGTTCGGGTTTGTGAAAGGCAGATCATGCCTCCTGAACCTGATCGACTTCTTTGAGGCAGTCACCAAAGCTGTAGATGAGGGTAAGTTGGTTCACATAGCTTATCTTGACCTCGCCAAGGATTTTGACACCATCCCCCATTCTGGAATTATAGCTAAACTCACTAATCTAGGTATAAATCCCTACGTCACAAGATGGGTTGCCAACTGGCTCACTGACAGAACTCACACTGTAAAAGTTGCAGACTCCAAATCTGACTTCAAACCAGTGACAAGTGGATTACAACAGGGTTCAGTCCTAGGACCTCTCCTGTTTGGTATCTACTTCTCTGAAGTACAGGCTAACACAGAAGGCCTTTGGCTAATGAAGTTTGCAGATGACTGCAAACTAGGAGTCATAGAGTAGTCCCTAAATGATGTGGACATCCTACAGAAGGGTCTTACTGAGCCAGATACCTGGTGTCAAAGCCATGGCCTCAAGCTCAATGCCAAAAAGTGTATTGTCATCCCCTTTGGTGAAAACTCTGTACCCATGAACTATCACATAGGCGGCAGTCTACTTAACGCTGAATGTGTGACCGAATGTATGATAAGAGACCTTGGGACCCAGGAGTAGTAGTAGTAGTAGTAGTAGTAGTCTCTCCTTTGATAATCACATCACCACAGTAGTCAGGAAATCCTTCTGCGTGGCACACCTCAGCACAAAAGGGTTCTCAACCAGGAAAAAAGAGGTCATTGTTCCCCTTTACTCGACACTCATTAGACCCATTATAGAGTACAACACCCCTTTTGGAATATACCTCACAAGACATCTGCAGCAGCTGGAAAGGCCACAGAAGTACCTCACAAAGAGGTTTACTGGCCTCAAACAGATGTCCTACACTGACCGTCTTAAAAACTCCAGCTTTACTCTGTAGCATATCGCCTACTCCGAGGTGATCTCTGGCTAACATATAAAGCTATATCAAACCCAGAGCTGTTGGACAAGCTACACCTAAAGAATCCCAGTCCCTCAGAGCTACACGCCCTAGGGCCCTAAACCCTGTCACCACAATAAACAGGACATGCTGGAGGGATAGATTCCTGTCCCAGAGATTCCAGTACTCTGGAACAAGCTACCCATCTATGTCAAGTAAAGTTCCTCATTAGCACCCTTCAAGAAAAATCTTTATGAGTGGATGGGAAATAGGAAATACACCCCGGAGATCACTTCTGTGGCTCTGCTCGACAGGGGCACAGGAAAATAACTTTCTTGGGTGGCGTAAGTCAGGGAATCCTGTTGGCTAGGCTTACTTAGGCCCTTGGGCGATAACCTAGTATCTACCTGTGAACCTATAAGACTCCTGTCTGTACTGAAGTCTGCAGCTCAAGTACAAATAATGTGCTCTTCTCCCTTCGAGGAGACCTAAGTATGGCCACCACTCTTATAGTTGGAAGCATCTGTCTGTACAATGAATTTATGAATATAATTAGGACTGGCTAATACACAGAGTTTACTATGACCCTCCTTTAGCTTTCAAAATGGCTTCTCATAGGCTGGTGTCTAGACAAACTTATCTGGTTTATTTCTCCTGCTAAGGTTTTTATGGGGAGTAGCTATCTTACTGAACTGAGGAACAAATTTCGTATAGTACCCAGCTGTCCCTAAGAATGCACATACCTGTATCTTGGTAGTAGGGGTGGGCCGTGCCTTAATCAACTTTTGTAGATTCGGGCCAAATGTTTCAACCACTCACTGTGTGATCTAGATAAAATATCACTGTCATACATGTTAGTTCTGCTAGTCAACCTGCTCTTTGCAACATGCCCAACATTTTCCTGAACGTTGCATATGTTCTACCCAGGACCAGCTATAGATGGCAATGGCACACAGGTAAGTAAGGGAATAATCTCTTACTCCTGCTAGGATGCGATCTTCCATTCTCTGGAAAGTTGTTAGAGTATTCTTCATATCAAAGGACATTTTATAAAACTCTTATTCCCAGTCCCAACATGTCCTTCAAGTCCTCTCTCAGAGTTTTTCTATCTCTTTCAAGAACTAGGTAAGGAATTTGTTTGATGGATTGCTGGGGGTCCTGTATCTGTGTGGTACTTCATGTGGTTACATTTTGGCTCCCAGTAAACATACTCTAAATTCCTGCAATACTGCTTGGATTACCTGAACCTGGCTTGGGGTGAACTGTGGGGAGAGGGTCACCCCATGCACCATAGTGTCAGAGTGAGCATCACCAAAGAGGTCTCCCTCCAGGTCCCGTACTGATTCCACCTGCTATTCACTACAGTCACTAAGTAGCAGAGTGTCTCTGTCATGATAGGGCTTTGTCATGTTAATATAGTAGAGTTTGTGCTTTGACCTCCTACCTGGCAATATGTCATATAGTTGACATCACTCACCTGTGGTAACAAACCTGTTGTAGGCTAACCACAACTCCAGTATCCCCATCACTGGCTACCAGATGTGATGATGCAAATTTACAACCTTCACAAGTGTAACACTGAGATGGCAGGATGCCTAATACAGTGCACACAAGTTTTTTTCAATAACTAGTTTACAAAGTGTAGCCTGGCCCTAAAAGCATAAAGGGGAGTATTCACTGCTCTCCTGGGTATGGGCATCCGAACCACTACAGTGAGACAGGACAGCAGACAGGCAAAATATGAACTGAATCTTTGACCAGACACTCCCAGACCTATCTTACTGTTGACTCCATCAACCAGTATCTTCCAGTTCCCCTTTTATTTATGTTATTTGTCTTTAACATGACTTATCATGTTCAGACACATACATCTTCCAGCAAAGGTTGGCAGAATTCTCAGATTCCACACATTATTCTTCCTAGCATGGTAGTACTGCCACCACTTTGAGTTTTAGGGACCAGAGGCCCCAAATTACCTGGCTGATCTAAAATCAAGCCAAATATAAAATACAGTAATTAATACTTCTTTTACTGGTAGTAAGTAGACTGCAAGAAGTTTCATGGAAGTTGTGTGTCATACAGCTTGTTAACTGTATGATAATGATTACCTCTTCTCAGATAAACACCAGTGCATAAATGTACTTAGAGTAATAAATACCAGCAACAAAAACTAAAGGCTAATAGATGAACTTTACTTGCATAATAAAGAAAGGTGTTCACATGCAGAGAAAAATATATGCAGGCTGGCACATGCACAGAAATAAAAAAGGCAATGAAAATAAACAGGATGTATACAGAAAAACCTAAGGTACAGGTCTCTAATGTCCTGGGCTAGAGGTTGCTGTAGAAATACTAGCCCTACTATAAATTAATAATTAGTACTCTCAGATGGTTCTACAAAAAAACAAGACTGCATCAAAATCTAACATCATCTGTTGCAAAGCATGCTTTGCACATTTACACACAGTGCCTTTTTCCTAGATCCCATTGTCCATGCCAACATTGTCCTGTTGCTGGAGAAAACATGTAGTAAAACCATTTCTTTTCTTCATCATAGCAAACTCTGAAATATTGTCAGTACACATTCATGACGGCTTCTTTCCCTTGAATCCACCTTGTTGTCTTCATGATATGCCATTAAGTTCATTAGAAATTACAGCAATTTCATTTCAAAATAAATACAGTTCCTAGTTTTCATCTTTGTTAGCTAAATTAACAAGAGGAGACAGCAAGTCTGGAAATTATTCACATTCCACAAGACATTCCCTGGTCCTTTATAGTCATACAGTCCTTTAGTCATGAGAACAATACACTGATTGTAAATGAATGAGAAAAAAGAGGGAAAAAAAACATAAAATTTTTACCTTGGCACTACTCATGGCTTCTCAGTTTGTGTTGTAAAGGGAATGATTAAGCATGTAGGTAATTACTTAATATCCCAGAGATGTAAACTGAGCATGTTGGATGTAAAAGTAAATTACACCCCTCCAAAAAATATAGCAAAGCTGTAAAACAACACTAATATTTTAAACTTTTGTACTCCTAGCTTTGAGGCCTTTTTTGATTTTGAGCCATTTTCAGTTATAGCTTTATAGATTCAACTTTATAACTGTAGTAAATGTGTTTTTATAATTGCCTCGTGACATTTATTTTCAAGCAGAAAGCAAAGCCTTGTCTAATTAGGTTTTAAACACATGTAATAAAAGTCTGTTTTTCAAGAGTCACTTAGGCCACCAGAACTTAAAAATACTGTAAAATCTGAAATTCCTCATTGTTTAGTTATATCCTCTACTGTTTTACCAAAGTGCTATATTATTTGTTAAGCTTGCCTATTCTTTTTCGGAGTTTCACAAGCTCAGTGCAAGCCAGTTATAAGTAAAACAGGAAAGTTCCCAGAAAGCAAGTTGGAAACTGGCAGCATGGAACAGTTATTATATCCAGCCAATGTCAATGCAACACACATCAAAACTGTCAGTCATGTCAGCAAAGGAAGTATTACTGGTGGAAAATAGCCAGTTATTCAACACATTTGTAGGTGTAACTTTTAATTGGTATAACAGGTTATACAAAGAGTATGATTACACATCCATGTTCCAGCAGCCCTGGAGCCAGTTATTCAACACATTTGTAGGTGTAACTTTTAATTGGTATAACAGGTTATACAAAGAGTATGATTATACATCCATGTTCCAGCAGCCCTGGAGTTTTGTCTGGCTGCATGCAGTATGTCATAACCCTAAAGGTACTGTCCACACCACAGTTATGCATAATATATAGTAATGTACTGTGTGGTTGTGTATGCAATTTATAGACAGGCCCAGACCTTTCTACTATGGCAATCAGTACTGCTATTCATATCTATGAATTGTGATACAAATCACTGGTCTACAAACCATAGTACAAGGAAGGCTTCCCATTATATTCTTGAATACCAGAGCCCATGCCAGTTTTAAATCCTTTAACAGTTGTGTTTTCATACCTTTCCTGCATGGTTGTCTTTTGGATTGCCTTCTTAAATGAAAACCCATATTTTAATATGGATAACTAGAAACAGCAGGCCAGATTCAATAAAGCCTACACTAAGTGTACGATATGTATTCAAGAACATTCTTATCACATTTTCTGTGCTTTGTGGTCACTCAGAAGGATTACATTGTGTACATGTACTCTACACTCTGTGGTAACCTTTATGAATCCCTGTCAATATTTAAAGCTACAAGAATATCAGTAGGAAAACTAAAATTAGGAGGAAGAAAGTGTGAGTTATATCTGTGTTGTCTGTTCACTCAGAATGGTGTACTCTTAGTGTAGGCATTATTGAATCCCAGGGAGCATATATTTAAATGTTTAGAGAGCCAAATAGAAGGTTGTAACTTCTATCACTTAACAGCAGATGTTCATCGTGTTACACTGCTGCAGTCATTACACTTGGGTTATCCTGCCATTAGGTGGTCCCGCAGTTGGCCAGAGTTCCAAAGTCTTGGTCCAGTGTCGGTTGCTGTCGCTTCTTCCCTGACGTCAGTGCGCCAGCAGTATATAAGATGCATCCGATGCCATTTTCTTTAGTCTTTCTTGCCGCGCGGTGCCCGAAGCAGAAGCAGTTTGCAAGTGCCGGTCACCGACTCCTGAGATTTTCGAAGTCTAATTTCAGATCCGAAGTCTTCAATAAAGCTAAATACCCTGTTGGAGAAACTTTTTTCTTGCCTCAGACCGATGTCAGAAAAAGTTAATAATTGTATTTCTTGTGGGAAGCAAATACCTCATAAGAACTTCCATTCTTACTGTATTCCATGCCTAGGCCCTGATCACGACGTCACTAGTTGTCGGTTTTGTGCTAGATTTAACAAATGTACTATAAAAAGACGTTTTGATTTTGCTTTGCACTACTTTGGCCGAAGGTTCAATTATACCATGCTGTTGGATCGACCGACAACCTTAATACCGAAAAAACGCAAAGACAAGTATAAAGACAGGCATCCGAGGTCCAAAACCGACGATGAAACCTCTTCTAGGCCAGTCGCCGGTTTGCCGGTTCTCAGTGAGGCGCTTTCGCAGCCCCTGACACCCGCTACCTCAGAGCCACAGGCCACTTCTGACTCTCACATGGAGACAGCTAGGCCTCTGGAAACTCAAGGTATTGGGCCTACGGAAACTAATCCCTCAGATGGGTCCGGAGCTGCTGAGCAGGCATCGGCTTCTGAGGGTGTTTTCAGACCTTCACAACTTACCATTAAAACAACAGCCAAGACAAAGGTACCATTAAAGACAAAGAAACAAGTACAGCATTCTCCTGGACAGTCCTCCATGCCTAAGAAACAGATGCTTAAAATGGCCGAAGACCTCATTACTCTAATCAGGGGTTCCCATCCCCCTCCTGAGAAAAGGCCTAGGCAGGATACAGACTATGATTCCTCTGATCCGGTTTTCATTTCCTCTGATTCCTCTTCAGACCTGGGATACTCTCTACCCCCCTATGAGGACTCTGATGCTGAAGAATCTATCCCTTCAGCCTCTCCTCCTGGGGATTATTCTTTTGGGGAAACTTTGCATTCCATGAGGGTGCATTTCCATTGGGAAAGTCAGGATTTCTCAGAATCCAAGAAAAGGCTCAGGGATTTCCTTTTATTGCCTCAGCACAGGCCGCTGGCTATTCCGCCTGTGCTAGACATTGTGGATGATGTGTTCTCTGAATCCAGCTTATCTCCTGATTCTTTGCACCCTGATCCAGCCAAGCCAGACAGGTACTATAGAGTCCATGACTCTCACAAGTTTCTTTACAAAAACCCTTCTGCTGATCCAGGAACTATTTCCCAGGGTCCAAAAGGGATTAAGGCTTCCATTGCAAAAAATCCAGTACCCTCTGACAGAGTTTCCAGAGCTTTGGATAGATGGGGAAGAAAGTATACACGTCTGCAATTTTAGCAGTAAGAGCTTTAAATTACCAGTTTCACATGCTTAAGTACCAACAATATTTAATCGCTCAGTTAAAACAGAAAATGCTTGCTAGCTCAGAAGCTCCTAATTGTAAAGAAATGCACGATTTATTGCATGCAGTTGAACAGGTGGGAAAACATACTCTGCAATGTGGTTTTGATTCTTTAGAGGCCTCTTGTAGAGCCACAGTTATAGGTTCTGTGATTCGAAGACATGCTTGGTTAAAAGAACAGAGTTTACCTGATCATGTTAAGGCAAAATTATTGGATGCTCCTTTACAGCATGATACCTTGTTTGGTGTTAAGGCAGAAGAGGTGTTAAAGAAAATGGAGGATAAAGCTAAATCTATGCAAACAGTCAAGGATTTCTTACAGGTACAGCCACCTCAGTTTAGCAGAAATTGTCCAACAAAGAATTGGTCCTTTCCAGTGTCAGACAGGCCACAGAGAGGCAGATACAGACGTCCAAGAGGCAGATCTCAACCCCAAGGCTCAAACAGATGACAGTGGGGCACCTCAACCCCAAAAGGAGGTGAGGACAAGTCTCAACCTTACAGGAAACAGTCACAATGACTTTCCCGTTCGTACGCCAAGCATGTCCCTTTTGGAAGCCCCCTTAGGGGGAAAACTAGCACTTTTTTTCTCAAAACTGGCAAACAATCACCCAAGACAAATGGGTTCTGAATATTGTGTCTCATGGTTACAGGTTCCACTTTCATACTTTACCAAGGCTAAAAAGAATGCCAGACCTGCCACAAAATCAATGGGCAGAGGCACAGAAACAAATTTCAGCCCTCATGGACATGAGAGCTATTCAAAAAGTACCACAACAGGAACAAGGACAAGGATTTTACTCAAGACTCTTCCTGGTCCCCAGAAAAGACAAGGCCTGGAGGCCCATACTAGACCTTTCAATTCTGAATACTTACCTGGATATTCCAAAATTCAAAATGTTGACATTATAGCAGCTTCTACCCATGCTGGGCAAGAAGGCTTGGCTTGTTACTCTGGACCTCAAAGAGGCATACCTGCATGTCCCTATCAGACAAAATTGCAGAAGATACCTCAGATTCAAAGCTGGTACAATGCACTACCAATTCTCTGCACTGCCCTTTGGCTTATCGGACTCATTTTGTAAAGATAGTGTGGAGTCTGACGACTCTGACTGCATTTTGAAGTGTCCGTCATCAAAGAAGGATTTGAAGCATGGTTGACTCAGACATTTAATAGAGTTTTTAATAGTTGGGTATGAGTGACTAAATGTGAGGCCAGGGTCTTCACAAAGTGCCTGGCACTAGTAATTGCATTTTGCCGACAAAAAGGAATTCAAATATATCCATACCTGGACATTCTTCTACAGCATCTGGCGTTTGTAAAAAGGTTGCTAATTTCTCTAGGGTACACAGTAAACGAAAAGAAGTCAAAACTAGTGCCCTCGCAACAGATTATATTCCTGGGTGCCAACTTAAATACAACGGCCCAGATGGCTTACCTCACGCCAGACAAACAAGTTCACCTAACTCAATATTTTCAATTACTGGCAAAAAAGTCTCATCTCCCTGCAAAAAAAAAAATAAAAAAATCTGCAGGCCCTGGGATTCATGGCATCCTGCATTCTACTAATACCATATGCCAGACTGCATATGAGGAAATTGCAATGGTACCTAAAAAGTGTTTGGACTCAACACTCTCACAGTTTAGAAGCAGTAATACCAATGATACCCTGCCTACAACAGGAGTTTCGATGGTGGGCACAGGCATGTCACCTAAACAAGGGTCAGCCTTTTACCCAACCCACAGCCAGGCAAACTCTAACAACAGATGCTTCGGATTACGCCTGGGGGGCACACATGTCATGAAAGTGCATTCAGGGCAAGTGAACCACAGACCAGATGCATCTTCACATCAATCAAAAAGAGATGTTGGCGGTTCAAAATGCCCTAACAGCTTTCAAGGACCTTCTGCATCCAGGACAATTATTACTAAAGACAGACAACACCACAGTAATGTGGTACATAAACAAGCAAGGGGGCACTCATTCTTATTCCCTATGCAGGCAAGCCATGACCTTATGGAACACAGCTCTAACGTATCAAGTTCACCTGTAAGCACAATTCCTGCCAGGAAAGAAAAATACTCTGGCAGATGATCTAAGCAGAAATATCATGGACCCTCACGAATGGAAATTTAATCCACAAATCTTCAGCATGGTAACGCAAAAATGGGGGTGCCCAGACATAGATCTTTTTGCCTCCCCACTGAATTGCCAACTACAAAAATTCTGCACAAGGACATCACAAACAAGCATGAAAAGTGGACGCTCTCTTGTTCAGCTGGAAAAACCTAAAAGTTTATGCCACTGCCTCTCCTTTCAAAGGTACTCCTAAAAGCCAGACAAGAAAAACCACAGATGATCCTGATTGTTCCAGACTGGCCATGCCAGCACTGGTACCCCATCGTAAGGAACTTGGCTCAAGGACCACCATGGATTTTGCCTCAAATTCTACACCTTCTGACTCAACAAAACAACCAGATCCTGCACGGTCAGCTCAAAACCCTAAACCTAGCTGCATGGCAGATACATTAGCCAAACAGGCAACACCTCTCTCTAAAGCTGTTATGGATGTCATTTTGAAGGCCAGGAGGCCTAGCACCAGGAAAGCTTACTCAGAAAAATGGAAGAGATTCTGCACCTGGAACCAGGCTCAAAACCTTGACCCTCTTGTTCCAAACATTCCTCAGATTTTACAATACTTAACTGAGATTCTGGACAGAGGCCTATCCTTCTCATCAATTAAGATCCACGCCTCTGCCATTTCAGCACATTACAACACGGATCCTCCTTTATTCTCTCATCCCTTGCTAAAGCAGTACCTCAGAGGGGCTAAAAACATAAGACCGCCCCAGAGAGCACCAACACCGACTTGGGACCTCAATTTCGTTTTGGAAAAACTGACCCTACCATCTTTTAAGCCAGCCAATACAGCCGATCTAAAATTTTTATCATGGAAAATAGCTCTGCTCCTGGCAGTAACTTCAGCACGAAGAGTCTCAGAGCTACAGGCATTAATGGCAGTGGAACCTTTTATAATTTTTCATCAGGACAGGGTTTCTTTAAGGACAAACCTTACCTTTATGCCAAAGGTGATATCTAGTGTGGCTCTTAACCAAACCATCCATTTGCCAACTTTTTATCCAAACCCCCAGAATAAAGGGGAGAAACTTCTGCATTCTTTGAACATACACAGGCAGCTATGCTTTTACTTGGACACAACAAAAGCTTTCAGGAAAAGTGAGCAACTGTTTATAGCATATGCTGCAGGATCACAGGGCAAGGCTATCTCAAAGCAGACTATATCCAAATGGATAGGACACTGTATTCGTTACTGCTACACACAGCATGGAAAATCAGTCCCAAATACCATTAGGCCACATTCCACCAGGGCAACAGCCACTTCAACAGCCTTTCTCAGAGGAGTACCTACCAAGGAAATTTTGGAGGCTGCAACTTGGAGTTCAGTGCACACCTTTACCAAGCATTACCACCTGCCTCTTTACTCTAAATCCAGAGCAGGATTTGCCACTGCAGTTCTGCAGAGCCTCATAGCCAATCCTAACTCTTTATAGACCAGCCACCCAACCTTAGCTTTGGGATTCTACCCAAGTGTAATGACTGCAGCAGTGTAACACGATGAACATAGTACAGTTTTGTACCTACCATAAATGTAGATGTTCGAGTGTTCACACTGCTGCAGTCCAGGTTACCCTCCCTCCATCCCCTCTGAACTAGCTGGACTTATCTATACCTTTCTATCCTATACAACCTTTGTGGTGTATTTGCTTGTAACTGAAGGTATTGTTTTTATTTTATATGTATATTTTTTATTAGCAATATGTATTGCCTACCTATTGGGGGCACCTGACATCTGGGGCAAGAAAAACTGAAGAAAATGGCGTCGGATGCATCTTATATACCCCTGGCACACTGACGTCAGGGAAGAAGCGATAGCAACCAACGCCGGACCAAGACTTTGGAACTCTGGCCGACTGCGGGACCGCCTGACGGCAGGATAACCCAAGTGTGATGACTGCAGCAGTGTGAACACTCGAACATCTACATTTATGGTAGGTACAAAACTGTACTTTATTCATGTGTACGTAATACTTTTTTTTTCATTTTGAACAAAAAATAATGACAATTGTTCTTGATAAAGTACTTTCCAAAACCCACTTTTCCATCTGGTTCACAAAACCATCTGCTAAGAAGATGCAGTGCAATAAGCAACTCTGGTCCTGTCTATATTTTCAGAAAGCAAAACATAATAAACTACTGGAAAGTGATATACATATAATGTGTGTGTGTGTGTGTGTGTGTGTGTGTGTGTATACTATATATATGTATGGAGTATATACACTGCACCAAAAGTGATGGATTTTTCAGAAATGTGCATAAATGAACACAGTTTATACGTTTATTATTAGCGTATGCTTGGACAGAAAAGTATGTGATTGTGTATGGTTTGTATCTGATGAGCAGACAGTGCAAATATAATAAGTGATATCAGTATTTGTGCATGAGATTTTGTATGTAAATATATATATATATATCAGATAGGTTTTTGTGTGATTTCAGCTTGTTTAACTAGAAAACAGACTGTAGTAAAGTGAAGGCATATTTTCAAGGACATTAGTACTACAGTCTTTTATAAGAAAATAAGAGGACTGTAATCTAGCAAAACCTTAATAAAAAAGTAAGTAAATGAATCAACAAATGTACCAACTGAGTATTGATTTTTATTAGGGCCTTTTCCCGCCTGGTCAAGGAGCCACAATTGGAGTTGACTTCATGATTAAAACTGTTGAAATCAGTGGTGAAAAAGTAAAGGTAAGCCTTAAGATTTCTCAAAGGACTGCTCATGTTTTGTTAAAAGTTGGAATTACTGCATCCTCTTTTCACAGTACTTCATTTCCATTACTCGTCATTTCTCACCATTGTCATCTTGTCATAAAAATGATGCTACAGCAGATTATATAGTCTCAAATGTTTACGCATGTTACTTTGCAAGTGATATTCAGTGAAAATCTGCTTGGAAGGCTCTTAGCACTGAACTTTACATACGCATGGCCATGTGTGTAAGTCATAAAAAATCAGATAATAACTTACATGGCAAGCAGTCAGATCATACCTTTCAACCGCTATGATTTCAGCATAGTAGTATGATTTTGGCCCTCAGATTTAGCTCTGCTCCTCTATTTTATGTTGTTTCTCATAAAGTTAGGCCTGTTTATGAGTACATACTTTATTAAGTACATAAACTAAGTCTGTACAAAGTTTCACTGCTACAAACTATATAGGGTCTGGAGTATAAAGACCTTCTATTGTGAAAAATGACTCTGCTGTGATTTTTAAAGGCCAGTGCCATGATTCTTAATGCTTTGAGGCTGAGAAGTAGGAAGCACATACACGATTTGTGAGTAGTCACAATGGTTTTCATGTTTCTTGCTCTTCCCCAAATCCTGCATGTAGCAGTATTTTTATAATAATGAGACCATAGTTCAAAATAAAAACATCCTGCTCCATTTTATGGCTTTTGGGACTTTGTTCAGTCATTTCCTTAAAGTTTCAATATATTGTTCTTTCATTTGGTTATATGACAGCAATTCTTGCCCTATACCTTTATATGGACTGTCACTTAGAAAAACTGATTTCTGGTCAGGAAATGAAATAGGTCCATGTTGATCAGTGTTCTAGCCCAGTTAATAAATCTAAACAAGAAAATAAAACATCTTCAGTAATCCATATTGTTATTTAACTTTACTGCTTACTTTGAGTATTTTAAGGAGCCTTAATATAGAATTCTATGCTTGTCCCCCTGCTGATTTAATAAACTGCTGCAGTAGTGGCATCCTCCTTCTTTTGTGATCTCGTATCTAATTTATAACCTGGACTATAATAATTAATATTTACAGACATCAGAAAAGGGCCTTACATAACTAGCTCTAACAGTGTCATTTTGTGCATAATTTCAGTATAAGTGGTCACAATGTTGTCAGGTACTACAGTAGAAATGTAGTTAGGTATGAGAAATGTATTTCTTTACACCACCAGTAGTATTTCCCTAAAGTTGATGTCTAGCAGATATACAGGGGAATACTTCACTTACATTTTGTGAAAGGCTTGGAGAGGAAGAAGAGTGAGACACTGTGATTTGTGCCTGGTTTATTGGTAAAGAAAACTTGACAGCTTTGGTGAGCTGTACTGTTCCCATCTGTTATTAGATGCCAGTTTGTGTACTGTTACACTGTTTATGAAACATTGTTTGTTACAGAGAATTTGACCACTGATATGTTTGTGTGCTATTACTCCCTTCAAGTCCTTCCAAAGCCTATTGCTAACACACAGCATAGCTAATGAATTTCTTAAAAGCATGTTTGCCATATTCACTCTGCAGATATCTCTGTTTCTGTTTACATCTGTCAGCAGATCAGGGATTGATGCAAAGCTCTTCTTGCCTTAGATAAAAAGTGATGGTCTTACTGATGGTTCTTTAAAGAAGATGTGTGTGTGTGTGTGTGTGTGTGTGTGTGTGTGTGTGTGTGTGTGTGTGTGTGTGTGTGTCTGCACACATGCGCACACTCATTGGTGGGGTACTGCATTAAAACAGTTCTGTTTACATTATGTTTTATTGTGCTTTCAAAAACAATTATTTCTCAGCAGCTGGTTTTGACAGGTCTATGTCAAAAAATCGAACGTTTTCTTCCACGAACTGCTATTCATCGAGACCACAAGAGAGAATGTTTCATTCAGCAAACATTTCTTTTAGCGAATATTAACACATCGAGTTGCATTATTTGGCCAGTTGCTAGCAGAGTGATACGTACTGTGTTACGACATCAACACTTACTTAGGAATAGAGTATAAAGCAATCGCATACATATCAAACTTTATCAAATATGTATTTTATACCTGTGAGAATGCACTGTAACTGTAAAAAATAATCTACTTTGCAATAGTGTTGTATGAAAACATGCTTTTAAAATGAAATACAATGTATGACAATTCACCTTGTAAAGGTAGTATATAAGTAGTATCAGTGTGAACTTCCGATATGCATAGGGCAGTCTCTAAACTGCTGTTATGGCTGAAACATCACACAGCATTCTTGGTGTGTTAGAAGGTCTGTACCACATTATTAAATCTCAGAGGAACAGGGATATGTTGAATATTGATGGCTATCTCTACAGTCTAGAGAAGGTAGCCAAATATAAGAAATACTGGTGTTGTTGTTTAAAGTATAAAGAAAAGTGTAAAGAAATTGCTATTAGTAAAAGTGTTATTGATAACGAGGAACTTTTAAAGTCCATTACATGTTACCATAAATCTGATCCTGCTGACGATGAAAAATATATAGCGTGCAGTCAGCTGAAAGAGAAAGTTATGTTATGTAGAGATACTCCTTGTGTAATTGTAGATTTTGTTGCTGGTAGGTCTTTATAAAGTACAGTTTGTTTATTGAATAGAAAAGCTATGTTGCAACAAGTTAATTGTGTTAAATGGAGAACAATGCTATCAAATAGCAAAAATGCCACACGTCTGTATTAGCAGAGTATCTCTAAGTAGTTGTAATTTACAATGGTGGACATTTATGCAAAAGAGTATGGTTGATATCCATACAGTTATGCATGCTCTGTTTTTTTCAACTAAAGAAAATTTACATAATTTATGTACCACGCCAATATGGTTTATGGATGGTGTGTATTTAACTAATGGGGGTTTATGTAGACAACTTTTTAGTATACATGGATTAGTCTCATATGGTGGTACCACAAAATGTTTTCCACTAGTGTAAAGGGAGTTTATGTAGACACATTTTAGTACACATGGATTAGTGTCATATGGCAGTATCATGAAATGTCTTCCACTAGTGCACTGTTTGATGACTAAGAATCTATGAAAGCTTACTACATGTGAGAATGTATTTTCTACTTACTTGCTACTTGTGAGGTAACTGCAGATGTGAAGTATGTGCTCTGTGGCTTTGAACTTGCTGCAGTTAAAAGTATTAGCAGCAATATTAGTGAAGCTGGATGCAAAGGGTGTCTTTTTCATTTTGCTCAAAACATATGGTGAAAAGTTCAAGCTTTAAGGTTATCATCCGTTTATGGTAGATCTATGACTTTTCAACTATGTGTAAAAAAAACTAGTTGTTTTCTCATTCTTGCAAGAAACTGAAGTTGTAGCTGCATTTTCTGAGCTATCAAAGTCATTTCCAGCCGAGGATAAAGATATTCTAATGTTCTTTGCAGATGTTACGGGTTAGGTTTTCCACATAAAGTTAGTATTCGTAGTGCTAGTCAGTCAAGATTTCCCCTTGTTTCCTATTAAATTCTGGAATATTTCAGCTTTTAATGAACTGTTCTTGTCACATACACAGACTTATGTAGAGGGCTAGCCTAGATGAGTTTGTTGTTTACTAGAGAGGAGAATCTGTGATATTCCTGCTGTCCTGTCTGTACTTGCTAGGGAGCAGAATAGAGTCAAAGAATTATGTTTGCAGTTATTGGCAGGATGTCCTCCTTCTCCAGAAAACGTAAACCTGTGGAGAGGTATAAACCTCTACAACTAGTGCTTGAAAATAGAGACAGCTTTGATGTGCAATCTTTCCTAACAGCTATCACTCTACTTCTAAAAGTATAGATAAATTAGCTCATTCTGCCTTGTGCATCATTAATGGTATTTTATTTTTACTGTAGTCTGTGTTGGGATGTATAGGGTTTCATTTAAGGTGCTGTTTTACTTTCATGTTGGGTACAGTTGAAGAAGTATTCTATTTTCACTTAATGTTTACATTTCAAGGGTACTATTATACAGTTCAGTAGGTTATATTTTTTTATTCACCAGGTTATTGCAATGTCTGCAGTGTTGGCCAACTACGGCAATTCGACAATTTGAATTTCGGCGAAGTTAGCATTCGCTTAATAGAACTTTTGCTTTTGACGAATAGCAGTTCATGGAAGAAAACATTTGATGCTTTTATGTAGAACCGGTTTTGAAAATACTTATTAAAGGTTCATAACTAATGAACATATTTGGCATTTATGCAAAACTTATGATACCCACAGTGAAACAGTGCAGGATAAACACACTTACAGACATAAGATTAAGACATTGCTATTGTAACCAGTTCACTCCATTTGGATCTCTGGTTCTGATCCCAGATGTCATACCTTCTTGGTGGAGTTTGAATGTTTCTTTGTGTCTGTGTAATTATTTGCTCGGGTGTCCTGGATGTTCTTCGCGTTTCACTGTTGCAGTCATTACACTTGGGTTATCTGCCTGCAGGTAGACCTCAGTCGGCCCAAATGCCAGAGTCTTGGGATTTCTGTGTCAGATGCTGTCGCCTCTTCCATGATGTCAGGGGTATAAAACATGCAGCTAATGCCATTACATCAGCTTTTCTTGCTGCGCGGGAGCCCAAAGCAGAAGCAGTTCGCAAGTGCCAGTAGGCCGCTACCTGAAATTTTCATTTTTCGAGCTTCAAACCTGAAGTCTTCTAAAGCTAAGTACCCTGTTGGGGATCCTTTCTTCTTGCTCTAGCCAATGTCAGAAAAAGTTAACAATTGCCTTGCCTGTGGAAAGCAAATACCTCACAGAGATTTTCACTCTTACTGCATCACCTGTTTAGGCCCAGACCACGAAGTTCCTCGCTGTAGGTTTTGTGCCATGTTTAACGGCCGAACTGTTCATCGTCGGGCTATCTTTGTCACTAAATTCTTTCACTCTCCATATTCCGAAATGGCTTCGATAAGCTGTCCGACTACCGATCTTCCGAAAAAACGTAAGGATAAAGATGGAGACAGACCACACAGGCTGGTACTCAGTGAGGTGCCTTTGCAGCCCCTGATACCCGCTTCTACAGATTCACAGGCCTCTGCTGAGACCCATTCGGTGTCCGGTATGCCGCGAGATGCATCTTCGACTATGGAACCTGCGGATGTCTCTACCTTGGATGGGTCCGGAGCCGCTGTGCAGGCACTGGCTTCTGAGGGTGTATTCTGACCTTCTGATGTTCGTATTAAACCGACATCTTCGTTTTTGACTTAAGCTACCGAGTTTCTCAGGCCCAGAGTTCGCACTACGCCTAGAAAACCGACGATTAAAGTGCATGCCCAAGCTCCCATGCCTCAGAAACAAATGCTTAGAATGACTGAAGACCTTATAACTTTAATTAGGGGAAGCCAACCTTCCCCCTGTATAAGACAAAGGATTGATTTTCCTTCTGATTCTACAGACCACGAGTCCGATGACTCTGATCACCAAGACATTTCCTTATCATAGGTTCATAGGTTGGTACTAGGCTACTGGCCCTAGGGCCTATACAAGCCTAGCCATAACAATTCCCTGGCTATTTCTTCCCACAGTATTTACTTCCCTGGACCCCTGTCTAGCAGGGCGACTGACATGATCCCTGGGGTGAATTTCCTTTCTCCCATCTAATCATCAAGGTTCCTTTTGAAGAGGGCCAAAGAGGTGCTCTGCTTGACATGTATGGGCAGTCTATTCCAGAGAATGGGGAGTCTCTGGGTCAGCATCCTATCCCTCCAGCATGTTTTGTTTATTGTGATGACAAGGTTTAGATCCCTTGTGCATGCGGGTCTGAGGGATTGGGATTTCTTTAAGTGTAGCATGTCCAGCAGCTCTGGATTTTACATGGCCTTGTATGTTAAGCAGAGATAGGTTGGTACTAGGCTATCGGCCCTAGGGCCTATACAAACCTAGCCATAACAATTCCCTAGCTATTTCTTCCCACACTATTTACTTCCCTGGACCCCTGTCTAGCAGGGCAACTGACGTGATCCCTGGGGTCAGAGGGATCAGAGTCATCGGACTCGTGGTCTGTAGAATCAGAAGGAAAATCAATCCTTTGTCTTATACAGGGGGAAGGTTGGCTTGCCCTAATTAAAGTTATAAGGTCTTCAGCCATTCTAAGCATTTGTTTCTGAGGCATGGGAGCTTGGGCATGCACTTTAATCATCAGTTTTCCAGGCGTAGTGTGAACTCTGGGCCTGAGAAACTCGGTAGTTTAAGTCAAAAACGAAGATGTCGGTTTAATACGAACATCAGAAGGTCAGAATATACCCTCAGAAGCCGGTGCCTGCACAGCGATGATATGCGACAGAGTATAGCTGGAGTTTTTTAAGGTGGTCAGCATAGGGCATCTGCTTTAGGCCTGTGATTCTTTTAGTGAGGTATTTCTGCAGCCTTTCCAGTTGTTGCAGATGTCTTGAGAGGTACATACCAAATGGGGTGTTGTATTCTATAATGGGTCTAATGAGGGATGAGTACAGTGGGACAATGACCTCCTTTTTTCTGGATGAAAAGCCCTTAGTGATGATGTGTGCCACATAGAAGGATTTCCTGACTGTTGTGGCGATGTGGTTATTGAAGGTGAGACCATTGTCCGCCTGTGTCCCTAAGACTCTTATCACACTTTCGGTGTTTAGTATACTGCCACCTATGTGGTAATTCATGGGTACATGTTTTTTCCCAAAGGGGATAACTATACATTTCTTGGCATTGAGCTTGAGCCCATGGCTCTGGCACCAAGCATCTGTTTCTGTAAGGCCCTTTTGTAGAGTATTGATATCATTTGGGGATTCAATAATGGCTACCAGTTTGCAGTCATCTGCGAACTTTGTTAGCCAGAGTCCCTTAGTGTTGGCCTGTACTTCAGAGAAGTAGATGCCATACAAGAGAGTTCCCAGGACAGAACCCTGAGGTACTCCACTTGTCACTTGTCTGGAGCTGGATTTGGAGTCCGCTACTTTTACAGTGTGGGTTCTGTCAGTAAGCCAGTTGGCAACCCATCGTGTGACATAGTGATTAATGCGCAGTTTAGTAAGTTTATCTATGATTCCAGAGTGGGGGATGGTGTCAAAGGCCTTAGCGAGTTCCAGATAGGCTGTGTGGACTGCCTTACCCTCATCCAGTGCTCTGGAGACTGAGTCGAAAAAGTCAATCAGGTTCAGGAGACAAAATTGGCCCTTCACAAACCCAAACTGGGTGGGGTCCAGTGTTTTAAGGTTGCCAATGTCTTTGTTTATAAGTTCCATGACCTTGCAGATCAGGCTCGTCAGACTGATGGGGCGGTAGTTCCCGGGATCCAAGGTGGATCCCCCCTTGTGGAGTGGGATAACTGTAGCAGTGTGCCACTCAGTGGGCATGAAGCCTGAGGTGAGGGTATGATTAAACTTGACACTTAGGTGAGGTGCCAGTTAATTTTGTAGTTCACATAGTACACAGCCTGGGATGTCATTTGGTCCCATGGATGCTGTATTCTTAGCTTTGGAGAGTGCGTTTTTTACCTGTGTGGCCGTTATTACCAGAATTTGACAATCTTCCGGTATTGAGATGGGCCTTTTAGGGGGTGAGAGGGGGATACAGTTGGCACTGAATCGACCTGCCAGGATATTGGCAATATCCTTGGGATTAGTATATTTAATGCCATTCTGTTGTAGCTCAGAGCAGATCTGAGCATTGCCATTTAGATTCTTGACATAGTTATAGAATGCCTTGTGGTTGTCTTTGGAATCTTTGGCAATTTTATTTTCATAACTAGCTTTGGAGGATTTTATGAAGGATCTCAGCTTCTTACTGAGGCTGGTAAGGGAGTTTTTTGCATCCTGGGATTTTCATTTTTTCTGCAACAGTTTCTTCCTTTTGTTGTAAAGTTTGTTTATGGCAGGGGACCACCAGATTGGCTTCCTTTTTTTGGAGGAGAGCATCTTGGATCTATTTGGGATGGCACGATTCATGCATGAGTGGATGTGCTTGTACAGTGCCTTAGTGTAGGACTCAGCAATCGAACTTTTAGTTCCTGTCTGCATGGGTGTCATGAAGTTTGTAACTTCTGACTTGAGTAGCATAAAGTTAGCTTTGGAGAAGTTTTTTTATGGAGGTTTTCTTACTGGGGGGGGGGATGTGGATGTTAAGGGTGATTAGCTTATGGTCTGATGTGACCAACAAGGGGGTGACCATAGGTGTGTGTCAAAAGATTTTAATACTCTTAACATATACTGGAAGAATCACGCAGCAAAAAAGGTAGGCCAAAAAAGAGTTTATTTTACATGCATGGAGACCTGCCACAAAGTTCTTGGTTGCCAGCAGTCTAATTTCTACACACTTTACATGGGTTTTTATACCCTCTTTTGTGCATACACAGCAGCTGGTTACTAGACAAGGAATTTCAGTCAAGGCTATAAATTCACTCACTGGAGCCTTAGATGGTAAAAAGTCAGACACAAGATAAGTTGGTGCCTACATCAAGGTAACATCTATGCACTCCTCCTTGGTCAGAGGTCAGTCCCAAGATAGGCCTGTGCCTGGACCAAAGTAGCATCTGTGCATTCCTTTCTGGTCAGCAAATTCCTTACAAGAAAAACAACTCATTTTAGCTTATTTCTTTGCACGCAATGTAGTTTCACATTTTAACCCTTCCTATACAGGATACAAAGATGTTGAACACAAAGATTCTTACTACAGTGTGGAGCATCGATTTCTCATGTTGGTAATGACCAAGTCTAGGATATTGGAGCCCCTGGTGGGACTGTGGATTAGTTGATCCTGGGGATTGGAATTTATGAATTCCAAGAACCATTGGGCAAAGGTGTTGGTACATGAGTAGTTTTCCCAGTTAATGACAGGGTAGTTGAAATCACCCAGTATTAGGGTGTTTGGTTGTACATTAACATTTTCCAGTATGTTTAGAAAGGTGTACTGAGAATCTTGGGGCATGGTGGGGGATCTGTAGCAAGCTACAATTTGGATTGCAGTCTTACCTAGTGTTAGTGGCACCTGGAGAATTTCAGACGCATTGTGTTGGGCAACTAACCTGGTGGTGTGAATATCCTTGGTGAATATGGATACTCTTCCACCTTTAGTGTTTCGATCCTGGTTTGGTGGCCTGAAAGTGTGGTAAGAGTTGTAGCCTCGTATTGCAGGGGTGCTCTCTGGAGCCTCGAACCAAGTCTCAGTTGCTGCACAGATATCGATGTTCTCCATTTTTAGGAGTGCCTCGAGAGAGTGCATTTTGAGATTTAGACTTCTAGCATTGAGTAGCATTACCTTCAGATTTTGCATGCTTGTACCTGTTACAGTGGTGGTTTTGTCCTTTGAACTTTGCCTAAAAAAGGCACTATAGGGGTGGCAAGAGCCTTTGCCAATAACCTGAATCCCAGGGGCGACAGGTACAGACCATCTCTGGCAAAGCATCATGGTCTGTCAATCATGTCATCCCAGGCAGACAGATACTGTATCCCCTTTGAATGACACCAGAAGCTTAGCCAATTGTTGAAGTCAATCATTTTGTCCTTATATTGTGGTATAATTCTGTGCGAAGGCAGGATGCTACTCAGAGCTAGGGTCATACCTGCCTGGGCCACATGATCCGAGAGCTCTTCCATGTCTCTTTTCATGTATTCCAGGGAGGTACGTCTCAAGCCATTCACTCCAACATGGACAATGACAGAGTCATATTTGTATCTATGAGGATTCAGATGCAGAGGATTCCATTCCCTCTGCCTCCCCTCCAGATGACTTTTCTTTTGGTGAAACCTTTCATACCTTAAGAGAGCATTTCTGCTGGGAATGCCAGGACTACCCACAGTCCAAAAAGAGACTCAGAGAATGTTTAGACTTGCCTCAGCACAGACCTCTAGCTACACTCTCTGCCCTGGATATTGTAGATGATGTCTTCATGGAATCCAGTCTTACTCCTGATACTTTACCACCAGCCCCTAGAAAATCTGACAGGTACTACAGAGTACCTGACTCACACAAAATTCTCTTTAAGAATCCCACTGTGGATCCAGAGATCATTTCCAAGAGACATAAAGGTATTAAGACTACTACAGCCAAACACCCTACTCCTTCGGACAGGGATTCTAGAGCATTAGGCAGATGGGGTACCTCTGCAACTATTGCCATAAGGACTTTAAATTGCCAGTTTCACATGATGAAGTACCAGCAGCATATTATGGAACTAATTAAACAATAAATGTTGTTGCTTCCAGATTGTGCATAGAATAAAGATTTACAAGAGTTAATGCATTCTGCAAACCAAGTTAGTAAACATACTTTATACAGTGTGGCTTTGATGCCTAAGAAGCATCTTGCAGGGCTGCTGTCACTGGGTCTGTACTGAGAAGGCATGCTTGGCTGAAAGAACAAATCTTACCAGACCATGTCAAAGCAAAATTACTAGATGCTCCATTAAACCAGGAACGTTTGTTTGGCACAAAAGCAGAAGTTCTTAAAAAGATGGAGGAAAAAGCTACATCTATGCAAACTGTTAAAGATTTCTTACAGGTACAGCCACCTAGATTCAGTAGGCATTGGCTTCTAAAAACTGGTCCTTTCCAGTCCTTCTCAGGCCAAGCCCAGGGGCAACAGACCACCAAGACTACAGTCTCAGGGTATTCAGAGATCTTAGCAATGGAGTGCTCCCACCTCAGAAACAGGGAGTGGTAAGCCACCCCCTTATGGAAAAAGTTCACAATGACTCGTCTGTCATCCTTCCCAGCCATGCCCAAGTACTTGCACCCCTAGGAGGAAAACTTGACCTGCATGCAAAAAGTGGGATGTACATTACCCAGGACCAATGGGTCCTAAGCATTGTATCACTGGGATACAGATTCTAGTCCCTATCGCTGATAGCCCCATGTGGGTTGCCAGACCTTCCTCCAAACCAGTGGGCAGAGGCTCAAAAGCAAGTTCTTTCTCTTGTCAGTATCAGGGCTATTCAACCTCTTCCAATAGAGCAAAGGGGACAGGGTTTCTATTCCACACTGTTCCTGGTGCCCTGAAAAGAGAGCTCATGGTGCCCTATCTTGGATATGTCCATTCTCAAAACCTCCCTGGTGGTCCTAAAATTCAAAATGCTTACACTACAACAGCTGCTTCCTGTGTTAGCCAAGGTCTCGTGGCTAGTCACCCTAGACTTAAAAAAGTTTATATGCACATCCCCATAAGGGAATCTTGCAGGAAATACCTACGTTTCAGGGCAAGCTCTATGCACTATCAGTTCTCGGCACTTCCCTTTGGCTTATCTACTGCGCCCAGGGTATTCACAAAGTACCTGGCTCCAGCCATTGCATACGGCAGGCAGAGAAATATTCAAATTTACCCATACATGGATGATTGCCTGATTCAGGCGGACAGTCAGGAATTGCTGCTTCAGCACCTGGCATTTGTAAAGAGACTTTTAACTTCTCTGGGGTACACCATCACTGAAAAGAAATCACATCTGGTGCCCAGCGAAAAGATTGTATTCCTGGGAGCAAGCTTGAACACAACTTCCCAGATGGCATTCCTCACTGCAGAAAAGCAGGTTCATTTGACAAACTGCTTCAAACTAATGGTCACTAAGACCTAGCTATCTGCAAATAAAAATACTGCAAGACCTAGGGTTCATGGCCTCATGCATTCTAATAATTCCATATGCAGGACTGCATATGAGGAAACTTCAGTGGTACTTAAAAAGTCTCTGGTGTCAACACTCTCAGGACTTGGAAACACTGATTCCTATCATTCCTTGTCTAAGGGCAGAGTTCCTGTGGTGGGCAGAGGCTTGCAACCACAACAAGGGACTTCCTTTCACTCAACACCAAACCCTGACAACAGGTGCATCAGACTATGCATGGGAGGCTCACATGGCAGGCATATG
The DNA here is from genome assembly GCF_019279795.1 of Protopterus annectens. Taxonomy (NCBI): domain Eukaryota; kingdom Metazoa; phylum Chordata; order Ceratodontiformes; family Protopteridae; genus Protopterus; species Protopterus annectens. The sequence goes on along the minus strand of NC_056735.1, from coordinate 1,351,684,926 downwards.
CATTCAAGGCAAATGGAGCCCAGGACAAATTCACCTGCATATCAATCAAAAAGAAATGTTAGCTGTACAGAATGCTCTGACAGCCTTCTAATATCTTATCCTTCCAGGACAACTCTTGATAAAGGCAGACAACACCACAGTTATGTGGTACATAAACAAGCAAGGGGGAACTCATTCCTACCCACTCTGCAGGTTAGCCATGTCCCTGTGGAACACAGCCTTGAGCAGCCAGGTGCACCTGCAAGCTCAGTTCCTGCCAGGCAAACAAAATTCACTGTCAGATGACTTAAGCAGAAATCTGTTGGACTCACACAAGTGGAAATTGGAACCCAACTCATTCAAACTTCTAATCACCAGGTGGGGGACACCTAGGCTGGACTTCTTTGCCTCCCCCCAAGACAATCAATTGAGCAAATTTTGCACCAGAAATCCCCACAGCCAAGCCTGGCGAGTGGATGCCCTAGCCTTTACATGGGAAAAACTCTCAATATATGCCCTTCCCCCTCTGCCCCTCCTCTCAAAAGTACTACTCAAGATCAAGCAGGACAGACCAGGTTCAATCCTTATTGCACCAGACTGGCCATGCCTGCACTGGTACTCACTCCTACGCAGTTGTTGCAGCAGTGCCACACTGGCACCTACATCAGACCCCCTCCCTGCTGTCCCAGCAGGAAGGACAGGTTTTGCATCCTCAGCTGCAAACACTGAACATTGCAGCCTGAATTCTTCCCTGAACACACCACCAGCAACCCTCAGCAAACAGGTGCTGGATGTCATTCTTGAGGCCAGAAGGCCTAGTACTAGGAAACCCTATTCAGAAAATTGGAAAATATACTGTTCTGGGAGCCAGTCTCTAGGAAAGGGCACTGCCGTGCCCCCCTTACCTCAAATTCTAGTTTACCTAGCAGAGCTGCTCCACAAAGGCCTTTCCTTCTCATCAATTAAGATTCATGCTTCGGCCATCTCAGCTCATTGCAATACGGAGCCACCTCTCCTTTCTCACCCTCTGATCAAACAGTTCCTGAGAGGAGCTAACAATTCAAGACCCTCGAGGAGAGCTCCCACCCCTTCCTGGGACCTTAACTTTGTGCTAGAGAAGCTCACACTTCCCCCTTTTGTACCTGCAGCTACAGCAGAGTTAAAATTCCTCTCTTGGAAAACAGCCCTTCTTCCAGTCATCACTTCAGCAAGAAGAGTGTCTGAGCTACAGGCACTAATGTCTGTGGAGCCCTTCCTTATTTTTCCAGGCTGATAGGGTCTCCATCAGGACTAACCCATCGTTTATGCTCAAGGTGGTATCCAGTGTGGCTTTAAACCAGCCCATCCATTTACCAACCTTTTTCCCTAATCCTCAGAATAAAGGGGAGAGGATCCTGCACTCCTTGGACGTGCACAGACAGCTCAAGTTCTACCTTGACAGGACTAAGCCTTTCAGAAAATCTGACCAGCTGCTAGTCAGCTTTGCTACAGGGGCAGAGGGCAAAGCCATTTCAAAGCAAACCATTTCCAAATGGATAGCACTCTGCATCCATTTCTGCTACAAACACCATGAAAAACCTACCCCAAAGGGGATCAGAACTCATTCCACTAGGGCTACCTCAACTTCTACAGCATTTCTCAGGGGAGCCCCTAAAAGGGACATCCTGGAAGCTGCATCCTGGAGTTCTGTACACACGTTCACCAAGCATTACCACTTACCGGACTTTTCTAAATCCAGAGCCGGATTTGACACAGCAGTCTTACAAGGCCTGCTAGCCAGCTCTAATACTTCTTGACTGCCTCTTCCCTTACTCAGCTTTGGGAATCACCCCAAGTGTGATGACTGCAGCAGTGAAACACGAAGAACATAGTACAGTTGTGTACACTTACCATAAATGTAGATGTTCAAGTGTATTCACTGTTGCAGTCCTGGTTACCCTCGTTCCAGCCCCCTGGCTTTTCTAGACTTTCTGCCTATCCTCTTTTTGGCCATATCCTATTGCTATTGCATTTTTTTTTTTTACTGTAGGTGTTCCACACCATATAATTGCTTCCTATTTTGGGGGCTCCTGACATCTGGGGCAAGAAAAACTGATGTAATGGTGTCGGCTGCATGTTTTATACCCCTAACATCCTGACATCATGGAAGAAGCGACAGCATCCGACGCAGAAATCCCAAGACTCTGGTATTCAGGCAGACTGAGGGCTACCTGCAGGCAGATGACCCAAGTGTGATGACTGCAACAGTGAATACACTCGAACATCTACATTTATGGTAAGTGTACACAACTGTACTTTCCTCATACGTCCATAAGACATGCAGGTAAGTGAATTTGTGATTTTCCAAATTGCCCCTAGTGTGTGCATTTGGTGCATAGTTTGTGCATGTGCCTTTTACTGGACTGTTATCTCATTCATGATTGTTTCCTGATGCACATCTGTTGTTTGCTGGGAGAGGCTCTGGCTCTCCATGTCCCTGATTTGAATAGAGTAAGTGCACAAAATGAAAGGGTATCAATCTGTCTCATCATGTAGTTTTAGTACTCTCTATATGCATTAAATACTTATAGATTCATAGGAGATTACTAGGCTAATGGCTCATGAGCCTTTACAAGCCTAGCCAGTGCAGCCTGATTTAACCTGGTGTATGGCCCCTAGGGGCAGGAGGATGGCATGGGTTTGTGCCTGTGCATTGAGTTATTTTACAGATTGCCCTTACCCATAAGGGACATAGGTGCCACCCCAGGTGTGAATTTACAGTTCACCATCCATCGATCCAGACTGGTCTTGAAGAGGACCAGAGAAGGACTCTGCTTGCAATGGTAATGGACAGGTTGACAGACGAGATCAGACAGGAGTCCCCTTGGACTATGATGTTTGCGGATGACATTGTGATCTGTAGTGAGAGTAGGGAATATGTTTAGGAGACCCTGGAGAGGTGGAGATATGCTCTAGAGAGGAGAGGAATGAAGGTCAGCAGGACTAAGAATATATGTGTGTGAATGAGAGGGAGGATAGAGGAATAGTGAGGATGCAGGGAGTAGAGTTGACAAAATATGGATGAGTTTAAATACTTGGGATCAACAGTTCAAAGTAATGGTGAGTGTGGAAGAGAGGTGATGAAGAGAGTACAGGCAGGGTGGAGTTGGTGGAGAAGAGTGTCAGGAGTGATTTGTGACAGACAGGTACCAGTAAGAGTGAAAGGGAAGGTCTACGAGAGGGTAGTCAGACCAGCTGTGTTATATGGGTTGGAGACGGTAGCATTGACAAAAAGGCAGGAGTCAGAGCTAGAGATGGCAGAGTTAAAGATGATAAGATTTGCACTGGGTATAAGGATGGACAGAATTAGGAATCAGTATATTAGAGGGTCAGTTCACGTTGGATGGTTTGGAGACAAAGCCAGAGAGGTGAGATTGCGTTGGTTTGGACATGTGCTGAGGAGAGATGCTGAGTACATTGGGAAAATTATGCTAAGGATGAAGCTGCAAGGTAAGAGGAAAAGAGGAAGGCCTAAGATAGGGTTTATAGATGTGGTGAGAGAGGACATGCAGGTGATTGGTGCAACAGAGCAAGATGCAGAGGACAGAAAGAAATGGAAACAGATATCTGCTGTGGTGACCCCTAATGGGAACAGCAGAAAGAAGAAGATTCCAAAGAAAGGATAATCTCTGGGACATGTAGCTGTCTCTCCAGCATGTTCTGTTTGACACACACTGACTAAGTTTAGATGCCTGGACCAGGTGACTCTTGTACTGTTTGTTTGCGGGTATGTAGCAGCTCCCTCAAGGCTAGATTTGTGAGTGCCTTATGTCAGGCATAGGTCACCCCTTAATAGTCGATAGGAGAAAGAGTAAAGGGAAAGGGCTTTCAGTCTGTCCACATAGGACATGTTGTTTACACCCTGTAGTTTGTTAGTGAGGAACCTCTGAGTTCACTCCAGCTGTTATAAGTGGCGAGTCAAGTACATTCCACACATTGTACTTGATTATTGGTCTAATGAGGGCTGTGTATAGTGGGACTACAATCTCCCTGGATCTGGATACCATACCTTTACTTATAAGTTGTGCCACATAGAATGACTTCTTCACTATTGTGGACACGTGACTGTCAATGTTTAGGTTGTTCTTTACCTGTGTACCTATTTCCCTTACCTCTGAGTCTGCCCATAGGGGTATGTTGTTAATGTTGTAGTTAGAGTGGTATTTGATTTCACAAAGGGCATGATAATGCATTTCTTCACATTTAATTTCAGGCTGAGGTTCTGACACCAATCATTTGCCTGATTTAGACCCTCCTGAAGGATATCTACTTCATTGGGGGATTCAGTGATTGCCCTAGGCTTGCAGTCGTCTGTAAACTTTGTCATCCTGAGACCTCCTTGGTGTCTGAGAAGTAAACTCCAAACAGGAGTGGTCCCAGCACTGAGCCCTATGTCACACCACTAGTAACTGACCTGTTGCTGGAACTTGAATCGCCCAATTTAACCACGTGTCCTGTCCTTGAGCCAATTGGTTATCTATCTGGTGACATAGGGATTTTTGTGAGTTTAATTATAATACTCGAGTGGGGAATTGTGTCAGATGCCTTGGGCAGCTTGAGGTAGGTAATATGCACTGTTTTGCCATCATCTATCACCTTAGTGACTTTCTCAAAGAGGTAAACCAGATTTAGTTGGCATAACCTGCCCTTGATGAAGCCAGATTGGTTCGGGTCTAATGTTTAGAGGTTTCCTATGTCTTTATCAGGTCCATGATTATTCTTTCCATGGTCTTACAAACAAAATGGTTTACTATTAAAATCCAGAAATGCACTTGTGCATTTCATCATGTTGCGAATTGTAAATAACAACAATTTCATGTCCCAGTGTTAAACCATTTTAATACCGATAGTTTGGTATTCGATGTTATGAAAATGTGGCCATTGAAGTACATTGGCATTCCGGATGTTGTTATTGCAAGTTCGTCAAGTTTACTTTCGATATTGAAACACTTTGAATCCATAAATTCTCTATAATGCTAATAAATGAAGTGCATTCCTGATTATAGTAGTAAACACAGACAACACTAGTCAAGCTTATGGATCTGTAATTTCCCAGGTCAGTTGATGGTCCTCCCTTATGCAGAGAGATATGACCAATGCTGTTCTCCACTGTATCAGAACAATGCCAGTCCGGAGGATGTGGTTAAATAGAAATCCTATTGGGCCTGATAGGTGCTGATTGAAACTATTTAAGAAGCAATCATATATCGTTGGGATCCATTGATGCTGTATTTTTAGCTTTAGAAAGCACTGAGACTGCCTGCTTGTTGGTGGTAATTGGCAGAGGAGTTGTGGAGAGTATTTCTTGGTGGGCAACTGTGGTTGATGGGGAAATGAAGTTTGAGTTGAATTTATCAGCCAGCAGCTTTGCTATATTTCCTGGCTGAGTATAAAAAATAAAAGCAAATAATCCAAGAACACTGATGGACCCAAGGAAGTCACGACTCTCCAGGTTAAAAACTTAATTTATTATAGGTCATAAGCGCTTTCACAGCTACTGCTGCTTCATCTGATAACAAACACACTATAACAAACTAGCTTTTAAACAGATAAGTAAAACAGTGTTGAGTCACATGACCACATAATTTAAAGAAACATAGCTAAATATATGCTATTTAAACAGAATATAAAATGTGCATATAAATGCAACATAAAAACTATATAAAACTTCCTATAAGCAGGTCAAAATACTAATTTAGCTAACAAGACAACAAACATATATAATATTTAAGATGCAAAGAAAAATACTGTCATTTGGCTAGTGGTCTTCATTTCAATTTGGGTTTTAGGGGTACAAATTAATTCAACCCATGCCTAAAATCTACTCTCAGCCTGATAATCTATTTAGTCCACAATGAAGAACCAGGTCCAAGACGAAAAAGGTTTAATGCATCCAAAAGACAAAGACAATAACAAAAACGATTGACCTAGGTTTCGTCCACAATAATACGGACTTTTTAATTGACTAAGTCACATGATATGTATTCATTCATTCATTAAGCTATTTAAGAGGTGTTTTGGGTATGTTTAATGTTCTGAAGAAGTCCGTATTATTGTGGACGAAACCTAGGTCAATCGTTTTTGTTATTGTCTTTGTCTTTTGGATGCATTAAACCTTTTTCGTCTTAGACCTGGTTTTTCGTTGTGGACATTTTTGGTTTTTTGGTTCCTGGTTTGTTGAGTCAGTCTTATGGAGAATCTTGGTTCCTCGGCGGATATTCTGGGTTTATTGCAGCAAATTAAGGAGCAGTTAATAGAACATTCTGCCCATATACAGACATTATTAGAGAAACAAAATATTGGTTCAACTTCACCAATGAGTAGTACTTTGGGAATGCTGCTAACCCAAGCAACACCAAATATGAATAATAGAAATGACAATAATCCTAACAACATTAGTGGCGTTCATAGTAATAATAAAAACTTTTCTGGTGGAAAGTCCGAAATGGACAAAGTGGATAGTGAGCGATGGAGAAATTGTAAATTTAGCTTTAATATGGGAGGCAATTCTTTTGACCATTCTGAAGTAAAAGGTAACAAAACTCTGGCTGAACAGCTTAAAAACTTTGAAGCTAAATTATTTAAATTAAAAAGAACTCAACTTGAGAATAGTTACCTGTGTAAAAACATTGAACTAGCTTTGATGCCGAAAGGCTTACGTGTATGGAGCTACCCGAATGGGATAGATGGAAATCAAGATATGATTAAAGAATTGCATGAATTGTTTAATAAAACAGGGATTGCCATAATGGAGATTATGGTAAAATATAATAAATATAAAATTGATGGTTATTTGACTGAACTTGAAACCATCAATGACGCCATTGTAAAAGATCTGTTGTTTGGGCATTATTATACCAATTATACCAATATATTAAATGAAGTGGATCATAGTTGTGATGCAATATATAAAAGAAAATTAAATAAAATTCAGAGGGACATTAAAACATATGAAACGGGCCAAGTATATCCGCAATCTAAGGTTGGTTCTGGTAGGCATAGTAGTCGGGAAGGGACAGCCAATCAGGAGATAGAAGGCGAGATGACGAATACACCGGATATGCGTACAGGGGATAAAGATTCAAGCGTTGAAGGTTCCAGCCCTTTAGCGGACAGTTTAAGACGCTTGGAAAGAATCCAAAACAAGGATATGTATTACGGGATTTTGGTCAGATGGGAGCCCGACCCAAGAAGAGATATTACAACGGAAAACCCCAGAACGAACAGTGGAGACCCAGAAGATGATTCGTTCATTTTCAACGGTTATAAGTGAAGTGGATGATGTAATGGGTAAGCCCATTCTTCGTAAACAACTGGTTAATAATTATGTGAATGAGACGGTAAGCCCTTTTGATGTGAATTTTGAACTGAATTATACTGACTGTGTTGAGAATGACTCTTTTTATAATATTACAGACAATGATGCAATGGACATTAATTATTGTTCTATTAGTAACAATTTTGTGATCAATTCTGGGACAACAAATGCTACTAAGTTTAGTTTACTTGACAACGGACTTTCGTTTACACAAATAGAATCTGAATTAATGGATTTAAGTATGTATTCAATGAGAAATGGAAGTGGGAATGAATTGGTTTGTGTTTCTTGTTCAGAAGTTAATGTCATAGATCAAATTGATGTGTGTATTAATGATTTTTATGTTAATCAAGATTTTTTACTTGACCCAATAGGAAATGTTAAAGAAGTAAATGTAACTACTCAATTTTGTGAGAATATTCAGGATGTTGACACCATGAAAGCCATAGGCATTATTAATCAAAAATCTTAACAATATGATAGTCCCATTAAGTCTAATAGCGGGGAAGTGGATATTGATTCACTTGAATTAGAGATGGATATGGTACATCAGACACAGCAGGGTATTTTATGTAATCCTATTATTATTGAAAATAGTGTCCATGATTTTAAACTATATAATTACTCTCATTTTTCGTTTAATACAGAGTTTGTTATTCTTTTTTCTAAAGGTTTTACTTTTATTCCTTGTAGAACAGGCTCTTTGGCAGATACACTTATAGAATTAAAATTATTCACACGTAAAATGAATTTGAGAATTTATTGTGAAGGGGATAGTAATATACAGTCTGTGGACAAACATGATACATTACGAAAATCAAGTTTATTTAATCCCCCTTTAAATCCCATGATATCCACTTATGAAAAAATGTGGGAGATGGATATAAGGGAATATTATAGACATCATGAGAGGCAAGTATATGTGAATATGACTAAGGAAGAACAAGCCCTTCTAGATGCGGTAGGAAAAATTGGAAATATACGCATCATGAAGCCTGATAAAGGTAATGGAGTTGTGATTGTAGATAATAATGATTATATTAGCATCATGATGGTTATGTTGTTGGATGATAATTACGATGAGATTAGTATAAATGAAATTAATATTGCACATAAAAAAGTGGATATTTTATTAGAGGATATGTTGTTTCAGGATGAAATAACCAAACATGAATATAATTTTATGTGTAATTCATACCCAGTGGTGAGTGGAATTTTTGGTATTCCTAAAATCCACAAAGGACTAGATAATGTGCAATTTAGACCTATTGTGGATGGCAAGCGAAGTAAAACTTGTTTTATTAGTCAATATTTAGATTATCATATGAAGAAGGGCTTGAAATGTTTTCCTCGTATAATTAAAGATTCTTGGGATTTTTTGGAGAAGTTAAAAGGTTTTAACATTAATAGTAATATTACATTTTTAACCATTGATGTATGTAATTTGTTTACAGCAATCCCACAAGACACAGGGTTGGTATGGTTAGAGGACCAACTGGGAGTAACAGGGATGTTTAACCAAGAACAAATTAATACCATGATCAGACTAATGGAAGTAGTGTTGTATAATAATTTTGTGTTTTTTGAGGGGCATTATTTTAGGCAAAACAAAGGAGTGGCTATGGGAGCTTCCTGTGCTCCCACATATGCCAATTATATTATGACATATTGGGAAGAGCATTTTTTATTCACCAGCACATTTAATAAGTATATCAAATTGTATACACGCTTTTTGGATGATATATTTATTATTTGGGAGGGTGATTTGAATATTATGGAAGCCTTTATTGAGTACATTAATAATACGGTTTGGTTCTTAAATTTCACACATGAATTTAATACAGACACTATCACATATTTGGATGTTAGATTAACCTTGGATCAGATACAGGGTAAGTTAAAATCAAAAATTTATAGGAAGCCTACTTTTTCAAATTCTTATCTTCATTACAGTAGTTGGCATCCCGGCCACCAAAAGAAGGCTATTGTTAAGGGCCAGATGGTTAGGGCGGCCAGGATGGTCAGTGAAGAAAAATAATTTGTCGATGAATTATATTATATGGTTTCTATGTTTTTGAATAGAGGCTATCCGGAGGAATTATGTATGAATTTATTACATGAAGTAATAAAAAAGAGACAAAGTGTTTTTTATAAATGTATACTCTGATAGTGTAATAATAGATTCGGTAAGGCCTGGGTCTACTTTTGATACAGGAAATTCCCCTTTGATGTACATTTTAACTTATAACGATGATTCAGATTATATTACAAGGGTGATATTAAAAAATTGGGAAATTTTGTAATTGGATAGGAATGTTGGTTCTAAATTTATGGATGCTCCTAAAATTGTGTTTAAGAAAGATTTATCTTTTAAAAAAATCTTTGAAACATTTTCCTTGTATAAAAATGTTACTATTAATAGGGAAATTGGTAATTTCAAATGTGGGAGATGTACCATATGTTCATATATTTTAACAACTGGGAGTAAATTAGAAGTTAATAATCAGCAGATATATATCATGGGTCATTTTAATTGTTATAGTAAGAATGTTGTTTATCTTGCTAAGTGTTTGGGTTGTACGGCCTTCTATGTTGGGAAAACGAGTAGGCTATTTAGAGAGAGGATTAGGGAACATCTTTTAGATATGAAACATCTAAAACCCACTAATGCTATGGCTAGAGATGTATTGGACCATCATGATCATTCATTCAAATTTTGTATCTTACAGCAAATAAATCGTGACCAGCAAGGTAGAATTTTGGATGTGCATTTAGATTTAAGTGAACTAAAATGGCAATTAAAGTTGAATGCACACAATTTCCCTGGTCTAAATGAATATTGCACTGTAAAGCCTGTGCTTAAACTTAAGCATATTAAAGGTAGGGCATAGCAGTGCAAAGGTTTTTGATGTCAAATCATATTATATTCCTTACAAGGATCATAGTAATTGTTACTTATAGGTATAAACATAAAGATTTATGTTTATATGTTAGTTTATTTATTTATTTTTTACACACACATATTTTAACGAATTAACATTTACATCTAAATTAAAAATATATACATATACATAATAATTTTTTTATATAAAGTATAATATTTTACAAACATGTTTTATATATTTTATTTATTTTTATTTATTTGATGTAGTCAGTGTATTGTTATATTTTGAAATTAATATATGGTTAGATTTTTTTGAATTAATTGTAAAGGGTGCTTTAACATTTTAATTGACTAAGTCACATGATATGTATTCATTCATTCATTAAGCTATTTAAGAGGTGTTTTGGGTATGTTTAATGTTCTGAAGAAGTCCGTATTATTGTGGACGAAACCTAGGTCAATCGTTTTTGTTATTGTCTTTGTCTTTTGGATGCATTAAACCTTTTTCGTCTTGGACCTGGTTCTTCGTTGTGGACATTTTTGGTTTTTTGGTTCCTGGTTTGATAATCCATTTAGCTTCCATCTGTTCTGTTTGATTTCTTATATCTCCACCCCTTATGGTCTCAAAGATTCTACCAATAACAAGAAATTTAAATGTGCGCCTAGAATCAGTGGCCAGTACATGTTTTGACAAGGCACTAGTTGTGCTTCTCTTTTGTATATAATAAACATGCTCCTTTATTCTCTCCCTTAAAGCCCTATCAGTCTGTCCTATATAACATTTGGAACATTTCTCACAGTGAGCTATATAAACAACATGTTTGGTACTGCAGGTAGCAAATATATGAAACTCATAATGCCTTTTTTGGTCTGGATGTGTACATTTTGCACTGCTATCAATGTATGAGCACATTGAACACCTACCACAGGAGGGCATCATAACTTTATTTCTATGCTGCACAAGATCCATGGTGGGATAAGAAAGCTGCCTTTTCAATGATTTCATATTTCTAAACAGAAATCTGGAGGTAGCGTATGTCACCTTACTGATATCACAGTCCATTGTTAAAATTCCTCAGTGTCTCTTAATGATTTTCATATAGGAAGAAACATCAGAGGAGTAATATAAGGGAACTCTATAGTCTTTTCTTTTGTCCTTCATTGCCTGGTGTGTCTTTCTAGAAAAAATATGGTTTAGCTGTGCTAGATCTAAGAGACTGCACCTCACCTATGTTCCTTAAAATATTGTGTGTGTCATAACCTTTATTAACCATTTCCATGTGTAAGTTTGTTATACATTTGTTAATGAATATAGAGAAGAGGAGGGGGGGACAAGAATGGTTCCTTGTGGTACAGCTTTGGTAATAGGTGCAGATTCTGATTGAGAGGATCCTATTATATCTTTGAAGTGTCTGTCAGTGAAGAAGTTTTTAAACCAGGGAGTGGCATCTAGACTGACACCTATTTCAATTAGTTTGTCTTGGAGAAGTTAGTGGTCAGAGATCGAATGCCTATGTCAGGTTTGTAAATAGGGTGCCTGTAATGAGGCCACTATCAGAGATTAGCTAGATGTCAACAGTTAGGGACCAAAGAACTATCTTAGTACTTTGTCCATGCTAGAATTCATATAATTTGGAAAAGAGCAGGTGGTATTGCTGGATATATAGAGAGATGGTTGCCCAAAATTGGGAGGGTGAATATTGGACAGAAGTGAGTGGTGTCTCTTGGATTGGATTGCTTTGGGAGGGGTTTAATTAGAGCAGTTTGTCAAATCTGTGGCATAGTGCTTTGTTTGAGACTTAGACTATATATGTGGTTGAGAGGAAGACATAGATGCTCTCTAAAGTGGTATATGAACCAAGGGATTATGTTGTCAGACCCAGGAGGGGTGTCAGTGGAACTATTTTCAAGTAGAGCAGAGACTTATTTGGGACATATGCATTTGAAGTGAAAGAGGAGGATCAGGGGTGGTGGGGTATGTAATGTATGATCTATGGGAAGTTTGGAATCTATTGATAGGAGACTGCAAAATTCTTTAAGGAAATCTTTTGGAGAAATTTTTGTTGTACCACATCGAATGCTGTTTGTAGACAGGGTATCATGAGGAGGCTTTCTACCTGTAAGTAGGTTAACCTCTTTCCAAAAGTGTCTGGGGGAATGTAAGTGGATAATTTGTTTCTTTCTTTTGAGATTTCTTTCGTACCTTATGATGAACTTCTTGGCTAGGTTATGTAAAACTGCAAAGGAGGTGCAGTTGCCACTTGTGGGGAGGTTGTTTCTGTTTTTGTAATGCTTCATCCCTTAGATTTGAAAGATGTTTGAGTTCAGTGGATAGCCATTCAGTTTTGGTGGGTTTATAAACCCTGTGGATGAGTGGGGAGAAGTTGTCTAGCAGCTGGAGTAAAAAGTCAGTTATGCTTACAGCTGCTGTATTAGGGTCATGTAAGGAAAGTATATGGTTCCAGTTGTGGAAGATTTTCTAGGTTTGTCATTATTAGTGAGACTATGGTTTCTGAAGGTTTTTAATGTTGTCGCAGTTTTATAGGATGGTTGATAACTGTAAAGGTGATTGGGCAGTGGTCACTTAGTGATGGGAGATGGAGTTTGGTATGTTTGTAATAATCAGGTTGAGTATAGAGTGTTTGGAGGATCTGAGGTTGAAGCAGGCCTGCTAGGAACGTCAGATGAAAGAGGGGCAAGATAATTAAGACTGAAGTCACCTCGAATGATTATGTAATTCGTTTTGGGACAGTTCTTAAGATGTTAGTGATAAATGATTTAAATTTATTTAGGGAATAAAGGGATGGTAGGTAAGCTGTAGTGAGCACTTGTGGTTTGTCTTTGTGAGTAGGAAATTATAGGAGAAACCAGTTAGGATCAGAACCTGTGGAGGAGTTTCCTTGGGCAATGACTTTTGGGTTTAGTTTTTTTACACATAATTAAAGATCCTCCACCTGATTGTTCATCTGGTCTGGCATAATTGACATACTTGTAGGAAGTAAGAGAGTGGTGGAAGTTGGGGGAGTGTTGTTTGACACAGGATTCTGTGACTGCTAGAATGTCTGGATTATGCTGGGAAATAAAAGCACTTATGAGGTCTACCTTTTTTTCTGATGCTATGTGCATAAAGAAGGGCACAGGCCAATGTAGGAAGAGAGTAGTTCTGATGTTGAGGAAAGGGAGTAATTGGGTCTGGCTGGGTTCAGTGTTACTCTTTAGAAGAAGTATAAAAAGTATTGAGGATAGCCCGAAGGAGGCCTTCGGTGTTTGTAGGCAGAGAAGAAAAATAGTTCTTAGTTTTAGTAATTATATTAGAAGAGCAACCCTGAAAGTGAGCTGAGGATTGGGTTTGGTCTGATTACTAGGAGGGTTGGGGTAATGACATTTCTTCTGTCAATATGCTGCAGGGTGTAAATTGTGACAACAGAGAAGCATATAGGTATGTGGCCACCTGATGGGGCAGAGAGACTGTACTAAGCTATAACGTTCCACCTAGGACATTATGCATATGTTCAAACACTCTGATCCAAATTTGTAAACCACAGCTATTCCATAGCCCTTCAACTATGTTAGCATTGCTGTCATATGTCATTGTGTCCCACCCAATCTGTACAGATGATGCTGATTACGCCATGCCATCCCCTGATGAATATGAATAAGGCAATATCTGATGCAAAACTTGTCTAGTCAGAGCACTATACTGCATAGCCTGTTAATGCATGCATCAGATTCATTCTGTGCTGTCCTCTTCATGGCCTATAGTTGTGGATCAGACATGGCCTCTTTGCTAGTACCACAACATACTGGGCCTGCCTCTGCCTGGCATGGGGTACAACTGCAGTCCATTCCTTTATGACTCCTCCTCTGCTACCAAACAAGTGTTTCAGGCTGTACTGTGATGTTTCCAGGTTGTACTTGGCTGTGTACTGCCATGAGTTCCAGTTCTGTTTTCTCCGTTACAGTAGTTAGTACTTCAAATACATTTATATATTATATATTAACAACCAAAATAAAAAAATCCAAGTAATCCAGATAAAACGACCAAAATGAAAGATCCAACACTGTTTTATTAGTCTATCAGTCTCTCTAGCGCCTCGGCTCACGCCTTCAAGGAGAATGATTACAAAGAACATTTCATGAATATTTATATCATCTTAAAACAATTAATTAAACAGTCAAGCCATCAATAAAAAGCATCATTAATTCATAAAAAAGCTTTCCAATTACATTCCACATTTATACCACTAGGTGTCATTGTACCATATTTTAATATAAAAACAGTCTCTTTATATAAAAGCTTTTGCTTAATCATTTCACTATTATTGTCCACTATAATATGTTCTAAAACTGTTGCTAACAAACCATCTGGTTGACTATTATGATAGGCTTTAAAGTGCATAGCTAAGGGACTTTCCACTTTTTTATTCTTTATATCCCTTATGTGTTCCTGAAGTCTAACTTTGAAAGCTCGTTTACTCTCCCCTATATAAAACAATCCACAGGGACATTTTAATGCATACACCACTCCTTCTGTGTTGCAAGAAAACTTGCCACAAGATTTGAAATTTCTACCATTTATATGTTCAAACATTCTACTTATATATTGGCAAGAAATGCACTTACCACACTGGTATGTGCCCATAGACCCTATCTCCAATTTTAAACTAACATGAGGTCTAGAATATCTAGCATGTACCAGCATGTCTTTGAGGTTTCTACCTCTTTTGTAAGAAAATGTGACATTTCGCGGAATTATCTCTAATAGATCTTTATATTTAAATAAAAAAGGTCAGTACATTTGTACTGCCTTTTTAACTTGTTCTGCTATTAAATCATACATCAAAACCATATACATTTGTTGGCCCGAATATTTCTTTCTTTCTTCTACTTTTCTTTTTTTATCTCCCTTTGCACATAATTTTTCGCTTTTTGCTCTTTTCAAAGATAATTCCACTTCTTTTTTGTCATAACCTCTTTTAATAAATAACTCGGAAGTTTTCCTTAACTCTATTTCTAACTCATAACTATTATTGCACAATCTCATTATTCTAATAAACTCCCCATATGGTAAAGATTTAATAAGATGCGAAGGATGGTAACTTTGTCCATTTAAAAAATGTAAGCTATCTTCAAATTTCCTATATATTTTAGTGGCTATTTTGCCGTTATCCCTACCTTCCAAAGTCAGATCCAGGAAATTTACTGTATTACCCAGTTGAAAACCATCAAACTCTAAACCAAATTGATTTTCTTGTAGATTCTTTTTAAAGTTTTCTATTTCATTTATACCTCCCTTACATATGAAAATCAAGTCATCAATGTAACGGTAGTACCTGACCACATATTTTTTGAAAAATTTTATCTGATACAAAAATTCTAGTTCAAAGGAATTCATTAGCACATTCGCATACATAGGGGCAAAACTTGCCCCCATAGCTGTACCTTTTAACTGGTAAAATAATTGACCATCAAAATAAAAATAATTATTCTTAAGGCAAAATTCCATTAACTCTATAATATAAAAAGACTGAGGATTATCTCCTAATATTTTTCTTAATGCTCTTAGCCCACATTCATGTCTGATACTTGTATATAAGCTTTTTACATCTGCTGTTAACCAATACATGTCCTGTGTCCATACAATTGAAGAAATTTTATTTAAAAATTCAAAACTATCTTTAATATAAGATGTTTGTTTAACAACATATGGATACAGGAAACTATGTAAGAAAATTCCCATATTATGTAAAAAGTAATTGCATGCTGATACAATGGGACGTCCCGGAGGAGAAGTGGCATTTTTATGCACTTTTGGTAAACAGTAAAATAGAGCTATCTCACAATTTTTTGTCTTAAACTTCTTCATTATATCATCCTTTGTAAAATATCCTAACCGAAGTCCCTTGTGTAATAAATCATCAAACTGTTTTAATGCCTTATCATATATTTTAATATCACATTTCCTATAAGTCTCAGTATCATTAAGATGTTCTAAACACATTCCAGCATATTGGGTATGATGCATTAATACCACTTTATTTCCTTTATCTGCTGGCTTTATTATTAATTGATGATTATTAATTAAAGTTTGCAATGCCTGCCATTCCAATTTAGTCAAATTATATTTGATTTTATGTTTATTAACTTCAAAAGCATTATATATCTCTTCTATAGCAAAATCAATAATTGCTGCAAAGTTCTTTATACCCTCATATACAAATGGTGGAACAAAATCACTTTTAGTTATCACTCTAGATGTATCTAATTTACTATATGCAGTATAATTAACTGTATCCTGATTTTCAGATGAACAGGAGTAAAAACTATCATCAGAATCATCAGTAGACGTAAATGACATTAAATTACTGTCCTCATTACCAAAAATACAATTACTTTTACCATGAAAAAAAACAGCTAAATGCAATTTACGTAAAAAACGATAAATATCGCTTTTCAGAACATGTAAACGAGGCAAGACAGTAGGAATGTACTTTAAACCATGATTAAGAACTGTAAAAGTTGCATCATTTAAATCAATACCACACAAATTAATAATATATGTAGTATCCACATTAATGTCAGTTACTATTTGTAAATTGTCATTAATTTCTTCTGGTTCGTTTGCACCTCTGTGCTGTTGTGTATGCACCAGTATATGATCTCTGTCCATTGTCTGCTTCTCCATCGTTTTCTCTAGGTCTCTCTCCGTCGCCAAATCCATTGCGTTTCCCTCTGCGAAAGGACTGCTGAAACGCGTGGGGATTTTGTGCTGCTGGAAGTGTGGGGAAATCCCCACTCTCCCCTGGTTCACTTTCCCACTCCGTGGAAACATCCGATTGTATATGCGTTCCGCCATTACGCTGTGGTCTCTCCTGCTCCGCAAATCGCACGCCTTGACGTCATTTCCTATTGGTTGGACGAGAAAACGCTGAGTCCCCTGCATAATCTTTTATATCGCGATTCAATTTATATTTTTTTACATTAAGCAGTTCTTTTTCCAACTCTATTAGCTTGTTCTGTATATCTTTAAGACATTGTTCCATACGGATTGCACCTATAGCTCCAGATAATGTTTCACAGGTATTAGAAATATCAGTTTTAAGTTTAGCCTGTTTGACCTTATCGCGTTCCACCAATATGTTAACCCATTCAATGGAGCACTGATGGGCAGCTGTTACCCATCTTTTGTGGAACGCCTTGTCAGTCTCATCTTGTAGGTCAAACGGTGTTGTAGGATTTTTAAAGGCTCGTAAGCCTCTAGGTGTAATATTAAGTTCTAAATATCGTTGCAAACTTAAACAATTAAGATATACTGCTAATTCTTTAGCCATAAGTTTGTCCAATTTCTCAAATGTCTCTTTCATATCTGCAGGTAAAGAGTTACCTACTCGTTGTCCAATATAAGAGAAGGGATTGTCCATCCTTCTCTGTTGTTCTTTTTGTAGAAATTTCTGCCAAAATGTGGCTTGGTCTTCTTGTGTCCCATGGGCATTCAATCGCTCGCCTGCTGATGTAGTGAACTGCTCCATAGTAGTTTGACTCATATTTAATGAATCTTGCCTAAAAATTCTAGGCACATTAAGTGAAGGATCGCTAGACATAAATATATTAACAACCAAAATAAAAATAAAAAAATCCAAGTAATCCAGATAAAACGACCAAAATGAAAGATCCAACACTGTTTTATTAGTCTCTCAGTCTCTCTAGCGCCTCGGCTCACGCCTTCAAGGAGAATGATTACAAAGAACATTTCATGAATATTTATATCATCTTAAAACAATTAATTAAACAATCAAGCCATCAATAAAAAGCATCATTAATTCATAAAAAAGCTTTCCAATTACATTCCACATTTATACCACTAGGCGTCATTGTACCATATTTTAATATAAAAACAGTCTCTTTATATAAAAGCTTTTGCTTAATCACTTCATTATTATTGTCCACTATAATATGTTCTAAAACTGTTGCTAACAAACCATCTGGTTGACTATTATGATAGGCTTTAAAGTGCATAGCTAAGGGACTTTCCACTTTTTTATTCTTTATATCCCTTATGTGTTCCTGAAGTCTAACTTTGAAAGCTCGTTTACTCTCCCCTATATAAAACAATCCACAGGGACATTTTAATGCATACACCACTCCTTCTGTGTTGCAAGAAAACTTACCACAAGATTTGAAATTTCTACCATTTATATGTTCAAACGTTCTACTTCAAATACAGTTGGTTTAGACTTTGATTTCCATTTTCTAGTAATTGCTTTTTTGGCAGGCACCAGAATTAAACTTAACAACATGGTACATATTATGAATAACTTACTGCAGGTTTAGGTGCATACTGCAGTGTACCACTAGATGCATCCAAACAGAGGAAGCAAGCCTTCCTTAGTCTAAACACATGGTTGAACTCATGGTTGGCAATGTTCTTTGTCTATGACTGCATGTTGTTGTATGCCATTTCTACCATGGTCTGGGAGCGTCACATGGGAGGAACCAGACATGATTCCAATGTATATTCTGCATCTTCTGCAATGTACAACAGTGAACATCATTTGGAGTGGCTTGCTGTCTCCATCTATGGGATTAGAATATCTTGGACTCTGTAGCTGGCGATTTGTGCACATATCAACTAGGTGACCCTGTGGAAATTCACACCACACAAAGCACTGGTAGAGTTTGCATGTGTGTCTTTTGTAGAAAACATGCCAACTGTGCATTGCACACTACCTGGAAGTTGATGGAGTGGAAGTCCTTCCAGTTGATATATTGCTTGTCATGTTGAACATGTTGATGACCATGTGGGTGCAGTCAGCGGTCCTGAGACCCCATTGAAGCAGGTTATGCTGTAGAATGCCTGCATTGTGTTTTTTCTTTTCTCTTCTAGCCATGAAGGCAATAGTAAAACAATAAGAACTGCTACCAACCAAAGGTCCACTTCCAGAAATATTGAGCTGAATGTTAAGAAGAAACAGGAGAAGACCACCACGACCAATTAAAGCATAAAATGATTTAATATAAACGAACAAGCGCTTTCACGTGTGACACGAAGGCCATATATACTTCTCCACGTGATGCTACATCATGTGATGGAACTGGTTTGCACTTTATAAAATTCCTAACATGTCCCTGGAGCAGTGATAGTTAATGCTACACATGCAATCCTTTGTGTTCAGTGGGATAGGTATTTCATGCATTCCCCTTGATTCCATGTCTGGGTGGTACATGTCTGCTAACTCCTGTATGTTTTTTCATCCATGCAGTAGCAATTGACAGTGTCCTAGTTATGGAGGTTCTGGTAGACACTGTGCCATAATTCTGAATGCTTCCCACTGTTGGTATATCTTCTTGGGCTGTAGATTTAAAACAGAAGACATCTTCTGTTGTTTTCCTTGTGAAAAGTACCAGCAGGTGATGATGGTTTGGCTGAGTTTCTTCAGGAGTGAGAACTGTCTCCTTTTTTAACTAAGAACTTACAAAATTAGTAGAACCAACTAATTTAAAAGTATGAAGGTGCAAAGCAAATGTATTCTACAAATCCACATGAAAAATCTGCCGCATCATTATTTTTTCTGTATCTTTTTTGTTCCCCTATCAGCCATCTGTTTTTCACTGTGATTAATTAAATATTTTGTTCTCCTACTCTGCCAGCCATATAGGTCATGAGTCAGCCACCAGAACCACCTTTATTGAATTATCACTTAAGACATAAGCAAAGATGCATTTATATAAAAGAGGAAAATTTTTGTTCTCCTACTCTGCCAGCCATATAGGTCATGAGTCAGCCACCAGATGACCACCTTTATTGAATTATCACTTAAGACATAGGCACAGATGCATTTATATAAAAGAGGAAAAATATGTTAACATATTCCCGGTTACAAACATTATACGTTACATATGTTTTTTGTATAACTGTCCTTAATCAACATTACATAAATTGCTCGATTCATGCTTTCCCTTAAACATCACTCCTTCTCCAAAACGTTATTCTGCATGTGTTGTTCCCACAATTTCCATTTTTTTCTTTGTAATTTGCACCCACCCTTTTTCTAAAGATCCCACTTCCAGTTCTATTATCTCCATTATAGCAGTCAGTACTTCAAATACAGTTGGTTTAGACTTTGATTTCCATTTTCTAGTAATTGCTTTTTTAGCAGGCACCAGAATTAAACTTAACAACACCTTAGGCAATTCAGGTCTTGTGTCCCAGCTCAAAAAAGTAATTTCCTTAGTTGCACCCGTTTGCTTACCTAATATTTCTTACAGAATACTCTGTAGGGAATTTTTGAAGTCTGCCAACTCATTACACTCCCAGGACATACAGTGGATATAAATAATGTACACACACCCCTGTTAAAATGCCAGGTTTTTGTGATATAAAAAAATGAGCCACAATAAATCATTTCAAAAAAATTCCCACCTATGTGACCTATAACCTGTACAATTCAATTGAAAAACAAACAAATCTATTCGGGGAAAAATATAAAAAATAAAAAACCTACAGTAAGCTGGTTGCATAAGTTTGCACACCCTTAAACTAATACTTTGTTGAAGTACCTTTTGATTTAATTACAGCATTCAGTCTTGGGTAGGAGTCTGTCAGCATGGCATATCTTGACTTGGCAATATTTGCCCACTCTTCCTTGCAAAAGCACTCCAAATCTGTCAGATTGCGAGGGCTTCTCTTGTGCACAGCCCTCTTCAGGTCACCCCACATATTTTCTATTGGATTTAGGTCTGGGCTCTGGCTGGGCCATTCCAAAACTTTTATTTTCTTCTGGTGAAGGCATTCCTTTGTTGATTTGGATGTATGCTTGCGGTCATTGTCGTGTTGAAAGGTGAAATTCCTCTTCATCTTCTGCTTTCTAGCAGACGGCTGAAGGTTTTGGGCCAGAAGTGATTGGTATTTGGAACTGTTCATAATTCCATCCACCTTGACTATAGCCCCAGTTTCAGCTGAAGAAAAGCAATCCCAAAGCATGATACTGCCATCACCGTGCTTCTCTGTAGGGATGGTGTTCTTCTGGTGATGTGAAGTGTTGTTTTTGCGCCAAACGTACCTTTTGGAATTGTGGCCAAAGAGTTTAACCCTGGTCTCATCAGACTATAACACATTTTCCAACATGCTTTTGGGAGACTTGATGTATTGTTTTGCAAATTTTAGCTGGGCCTGGATGTTTTTCTGTGTAAGAAAAGGCTTCCGTCTTGCAACCCTACCCCATATGCAAGACATGTGGAGAACACGGGTGATTGTTGTCACATGTAGTACACAACCAGTACTTGCCAGAAATTCCTGCAGCTCCTTCAATGTTGCTGTAGGTCTCTTGGCAGCCTCCCTGAACAGTTTTCATCTTGTCTTTTCATCAATTTTGGAGGGACGTCCAGTTCTTTGCAATGTCACTGTTGTCCCATATTTTCTCCACTTTTTTGATGACGGTCTTCACTGTGTTCCATGGTATATCCAATGCTGTGGAAATTTTTTTGTAGCCTTCTACTGACTGATACCTTTTAAAAATGAGATCCCTGTGATGCTTGTAAGCTTTCTGCGAACCATGGCTTTTGCTGTAGCAGGCAACTGAGTAAATGTCAGGAAAATCATACTTGGACAGCTGAACGTTATTTTGGGTTAATCAGAGTCTCTTTAATTGATGGCAGGTGTGTACCGAAGAAGATTGAATGCTGTAATTAAAGCAAAAGGTGCTTCAACAAAGTATTAGTTTAAGGGTGTGCACACTTATGCAACCAGCGTACTGTAAGTTTTTTTATTTTTTATATTTTTCCCCTAAGATTTGTTTGTTTGTTTTTCAATTGAATTGTACAGGTTATAGGTCACATTAAAGATGAGAAAAGTTTTGAAATGATTTATCGTGGTCTCGTTTTTTTATATCACAAAAACTTGGCATTTTAACAGGGGTGTGTACACTTTTTATATCCACTGTATGTTCCTAGCTATCCTTTTCTCCTCAATCACTCCAACATTTGCTGTCTACCTGATGAAAATTCTTTGAGTCTTCTTAGGTTATGAAAATACTTATGCAAACACTTCCAAGCAAAATATCCTAAATCTTCTAGACTTTGTCACATATATGGGAACCATATGTGTATCCTCAATTATTTCCTTGTGAACTGATTATCCCATCAGAGGACCTTCATCTTACTAGTTTTGTGGAATATTATGCCTTGTACTAATTCTCACAGTGGCTGCCAGATGAACCACTGATCCAAGGCCTATAGTGTTGGGCCACATGATGTATATACTTGCAAATGTGTCATTTCCGGCTGCAGTGCAATCGCACATTGTTTGCAGGTAAAGTGCACAATTTCTGCCTATCTCCTGCAGCATTAGCTGTACATCAGAGAGAAAGCTGCTGCCTCCCATATTAAAAAAAATCCTTCCCCAAAAGCAGTTAGTCTGATTTAATATAAATGAGGCAGTAGTTGACTTGGGATCTTTCCAACATTTTATTAGCCAAAACACTAAACTATTATGTTGTGTATTATCATAACCTGTGCCACAATTTGTGTAAATTAAATGTCCTTCAGGTTTCTTTAACATTTTTGCTATTAGTAGCTCAGCGTGAAACTATTTAATCTGATGTTGTCAGTTTTCATTCATTCCTCAGCAGCTGGGTTCATATCTGACCTTCGCATCTGGCTCGGCCATTACTATAGCTCATGGTAACCATAAAGCTCTCTAGTTTGTCCCTTACCCACAATCTTCCAACCCCTACCATACCTCAGATCTCATTTGCCATGAAATAAACTTGGTCATCTGAACTGGTGAGTTATTTTCAGGTAAGTGAATTTTTCTTGTCTCATAGTTCTATTTTTCCATCCTTATATTTTTCTTACACCTAGTGTATCACTTATACATACCATTGTTGGTATTCTAGTGTCTACTTTATTTTTTCCTATTCAACCTTTTACACTGTTTAGTGTACTTTTGCATACTTTTGTTGGTACTTTTTCCTCCCTTGCTTTTATTTCACTCGTCTTTCATTTAAAAAAAAAATGTTTTTATCTATATTAAATGTCAGAAAAGGGCCCTTCAGGGTTTAACAAATGCCAAAAATGTGATCATAAGCTTTCCCTCTCAGACTCGCATAATTTATGTGGTTATTGCATTGGCCCACTTGAACATAGAATGCTTTACATGTAAGAACTTTAACCCACGACGTATTGCAGATTGCCAAAACAAAGTGATCTTAAAAGTTTTGTTACCTTCTGCTTTTTGGAAGCAATTATTGGGGCTCATCCGCTCCAAAACTATGTCTAAGGAGACTTCTAAAAGGTCTCCGAGGCCATCTGGATCTTCTACACTGACATCGATGGAACCTCTTAAAAAGAAGCAAAAGACAGACCCAAAAGCTTCTGTCTCAAAGCCAGTTTTGGAATCTCCAAAAACTTCTTCAGATCCAAGTACATCAGATCCGAAGCTTCTTCTAAGGACTCGTTATTCACCAAGCATTGACCTCGGTGTCATCTAGGGTCCAATCCTCGTTTATGGAAACACTGCATTCAAAATCTCCTTCTTTAGCGTCCTCTTGTTCTTCCAGGAGTCTGATCAAAGCCAATGTGGATAGGATGATGAGGAGATTTCTCTGGGTGCAGATATAGATAGATGATATTCATCGTGCATACAGCTGCAGTCATAACAGATGGGTTATCCTGCTGTCAGGCGGGTCCTCGGTCGGCCGAATTCCAAAGTCTAGGTCCGGCATCGGTTGTCGTCACTTCTTCCCTGACGTCAGTGCGGCAGGGGTATAAAAGAACCAGCCGACGCCATCTTCTCCAGTCTTTCTTGCCGCGTGGTGCCCGAAGCAGAAGCAGTTCGCAAGTGCCGGTCGGCCAGCTCCTGAGATTTACGAAAATATTTCAGCCGAAGTCTTCTTGAAAGCTAAGTACCCTGTTGAGGAAACTTTTCTTGCCTCAGACCGATGTCAGACAAAGTTAATAATTGCATTTCATGTGGGAAGCAAATACCGCATAAGGATTTCCATTCTTTCTGTATTCCTTGCTTAGGCCCAGACCACGATGTCTCGGCCTGCCGTTTTTGTGCTAAATTCAACAAACGCACTATTAAGCGTCGGGCAGAGTTTGCCCAACACTATTATTGGTAAAAAATTTAATTACATTATGTCGTCGGATACTCCGACTCCAGTTTTGAGTAAAAGATGCAAAGATAAGGACTGATATACAAGGTCCGCGACTTCTACTGACACCACGCTAAAGCCGACTACCGGT
The DNA here is from genome assembly GCF_019279795.1 of Protopterus annectens. Classification (NCBI taxonomy): domain Eukaryota; kingdom Metazoa; phylum Chordata; order Ceratodontiformes; family Protopteridae; genus Protopterus; species Protopterus annectens. The sequence continues at coordinate 1,351,660,462 of NC_056735.1, read as the reverse complement.
GCTCCGGTTCTCAGCGAGGCACCTACGCAGCCCCTGAGTACCGATGACGCTTCTTTAGCGGTGTCTTCTGTGCCCGAGGTCGCAGGCTCCTCGGCCCCCATTCCGACTACAGATACCGACGCCACTCTTGGCGGGGAAACTCGGAGTTTAGACAGGCCTGCCACTTCTCAAGGTGTCTTCAGGCCTTCCTCCTTTTCCATTAAGGCTTTCACAAAATCTAAAGCAGCCATGAAAACTAAAAGACAAGGTCCACAGAGCCCCTCTCAAGGCCCCATGCCTAAAAAACAGATGCTCAAAATGGCTGAGGATTTGATTACTCTTATCAGGGGTTCTCAACTCCCCTCGGACAAAAGGCCCAGATTGGAGGAAGACTACCCTTCCTCAGATCAAGCCTCTATTACCTCAGAACATTCTGAGGGCCAGGAATATTCATATTCCCCTTTTGAAGACTCTGATGCTGAGGAGTCCATTCCCTCGGTCTCCCCCCCTGAGGACTATTCTTTTGGGGAAACCTTACATACCTTGAGGGAACACTTTCACTGGGAAGGCCAAGATTACTCAGATTCCAAGAAAAGGCTCAGGAATTTTCTCTTGCTTCCCCAGCACAGGCCTCTGGCTATCCCTCCTGTCTTGGATATATTAGATGATGTGTACACAGAAGCCAGCCTCAACCCAGATTCTTTACCTCCAGCTCCTGTTAAACCTGACAGGTATTACTGGGTTCCTGATTCACACCAATTCCTATACAAAAGCCATGCTGCTGACCCAGAAACTATTTCACAGGGTCCCAAGGGAATCAAGGCCTCTACTGCCAAAAACCCATTACCTTCAGAGAGAGATTCCAGAGCTTGAGAAAGGTGGGGGAAAAAGGTGTACACCTCGGCCACTTTAACCATGAGGGCATTAAACTGTCAGTTCCATATGTTAAAGTATCAACAGTTTTTGTTATCTCAGTTGAAAAGCAAAATGACACAACCTGAGCAACCAGATTTAAAGGAGTTGCAGGATTTGTTGCATAGTGCAGAGCAAGTGGGTAAACATACCTTGCAGTGTGGTTTTGATGCTTTAGAGGCCTCATGTAGAGCTGCTGTTACAGGGTCTGTCATACGTAGACATGCTTGGCTCAAAGAGCAAACCTTACCAGATCATGTCAAAGCTAAATTACTAGATGCACCTCTTCAAAAAGATGTATTGTTTGGTGTTAAAGCTGAGGAGGTACTAAAGAAAATGGAGGAAAAGGCAAGATCAATGCAAACAGTGAAAGATTTCCTACAGGTACAACCTCCACGTTTCAGCAGAAACTGGCCTTCAAAAAATTGGTCCTTTCCAGCCACGGACAGACCTCAAAGAGGCAGATACAGGTGCCTGAGGGGTAGAGGGCAATCTCAAGGATCATTTAGAGCCAGACAATGGCAAGCACCTACACCAAGAAGTGGAAAAGATAGATCACAGTCATTCAGAAAGCAGACAAAATGACTTTCCCCTTTGCATGCCAAGCAAAGCTTTAATGGCAGCACCTTTGTGTGGAAAACTGGCATTATTTTCAAAAAATTGGCATATTGTCACAAAAGACAAATGGATCCTGGACATTATAGACAGAGGCTACAGATTCCACTTTCACACCCTTCCAAAAATGAGAGGCATGCCAAACCTGCCACAAAATCAAAGGGCAGAGGCACAAAAACAAATTTCAGCTCTCATGGACATGAAAGCTATTCAAGAGATACCTGCAAAAGAACAGGGTCAAGGTTTTTATTCCAGACTATTCCTGGTACCAAGGAAGGACAAAGATTGGAGACCTATTTTGGACCTATCCATCCTAAACACATATTTACTCATACCAAAATTCAAGATGCTCACATTACAGCAGCTTCTTCTCATGTTGGGCAAGGAGTCTTGGCTGGTAACATTGGACCTCAAGGAGGCATACCTTTATGTCCCTATCAGACAAGATTGCAGAAGATACCTCAGATTTCTTGCAGGTTCAACCCATTATCAATTCTCTGCATTGCCCTTTGGCTTATGTACTGCACCCAGAGTGTTTACGAAATGCCTGGCATCAGTAATTGCCTTCTGCAGACTTCAAGGGATACAAATATACCCATATCTGGACGACTGCCTGATCCAAGCGGACAGCAAGCACATACTTCTGAAACACCTGGCGTTTGTAAGGCGTTTGTAATAAAATTGTTGAACTTTCTGGGATACACAGTCAACAAAAAGAAATCAAAACTAATACCCTCTCAAACAATAATTTTCCTGGGTGCCAGCTTGAATACAAACACCCAGATGGCCTACCTCATGCCAGAGAAGCAAGGGCAACTATCTCAATACTTCAGCAAAATGGCAACCTTCACCAGGCTGACTGCAAGGAAAGTCCTGCAGGCTCTGGGATTCATGGCATCTTGCATCCTGCTGATCCCATGTGCAAAGCTGCATATGAGGAAACTTCAATGGTACCTAAAAAACTTATGGTCTAAACTCAGCCACAGTTTGGAAACAATTGTACCACTCATTCCATGTCTTCAAAAGGAATTTCTGTGGTGGGCTCAAGCATGCCAAAGAAACATAGGTCTCCCCTTCTGCATGCCTCAAGCAAATCAAATCATCACAACAGACGCCTCAGACTACGCCTGGGGGACGCACATGACAGATCAGTGCATTCAGGGCAAATGGTCCCAAAAAGAGAAGCACCTACACATCAATCAAAAGGAAATGCTAGCAGTGAAAAATGCTATTATGGCCTTCAAAGACCTACTGCATCCAGGCCAGCTATTGATAAGGACAGACAACACCACAGTGATGTGGTACATAAACAAACAGGGAGGAACTCATTCATACCCCCTGTGCAGACTAGCCATGTCCCTTTGGAGCACGGCTCTGGAATTGCAAATCCAACTTCAAGCACAATTCCTGCCATGGAAGGAAAACACACTGGCAGACAACCTAAGCAGAAATATGACAGATCCACACGAATGGAAGTTGCATCCTCAAGTTTTCGCAAAGATAATTCAGGCATGGGAACAACCAGACATAGATCTCTTTGCTACCCACAGAAATTACCAACTGAAAAAATTTTGCTCAAGGACCTATCATCCACAGGCCTGGAAAGTGGACGCACTTTCTTTCAATTGGACAACATTGACAGTCTATGCCTTTCCACCTCTTCCTCTGCTGCCCAAAGTTCTATTAAAAGCCAGAGCAGAGAGGCCAAATATGATTCTCATTGCTCCAGACTGGCCAAGACAACACTGGTATCCACTCCTGAAGAGCCTGACGCATTCCCCACCATGGATCCTGCCTCTAGTGCCTCTTCTGTTGTCCCAGCACAACTTCAAAACTCTTCACAGTCAGCTGAAAACCCTCAATCTAGCCGCATGGAGGATTCCTTGATTTCTCAACAGACCCTCCTCTCCAAGGAGGTGCAGGATGTCATCTTGGAGGCCAGAAGACCTTCTACTAGAAAAGCCTACTCCGCCAAATGGAAACGGTTGTGTGCCTGGAATCAGAAAAAGGGCCAGAATCCTTGGGTACTAAATTTACCTCAAATATTACAGTACCTAGCTGAGATGTTAAACAGTGGACTTTCCTTCTCCTCCATCAAGATCCATGCTTCAGCCATTTCTGCACAATACAACACAGATCCTCCTTTATTCTCTCATCCTCTCTTAAGACAGTTCCTCAGAGGGGCTAAGAATATAAAACCCCCAAGGAAACCACCAGTACCTGCTTGGGACCTCAACTTCATTTTAGAAAAACTGACCCTGCCTTCATTTGAGCCAGCTGCTTCAACAGAACTGCAATATTTGTCATGGAAAACAGCCTTCCTTCTGGCTATCACCTCAGCATGCAGGGTTTCAGAACTACAGGCGCTCATGGCTGTGTAACCTTTCATCATTTTCCATCAGGACAGAGTTTCCTTATGAACCAACCCTTCCTTTATGCCAAAGGTAGTATCCACTGTAGCCTTGAATCAGACTGTCCACTTACCTACCTTTTATCCTAACCCACAAAACAAAGGGGAAAGACTACTACATTCCTTGGACATTCACAGACAACTTCGTTATTATTTGGACAGGACAAAGCCATTCAGAAAATCTGAGCAACTCTTTTTGTCCTATGCTACAGGTGCTCAAGTAAAGGCTATCTCCAAACAGACAATCTCAAAATGGATAGCCCACTGCATACACTTTTGTTTCTCATTTCATGGAAAAACTGTGCCTACAAGCATCAGATCTCACTCCACAAGGGCCACAGCTACCTCTGCAGCTTTCCTCAGGGGGGTTCCTACCAAGGACATTTTGGAAGCAGCCACTTGGAGTTCTGTGCACACTTTCTCCGCACTATCACCTTCCACTTTACTCTAAATCTAGAGCGGGCTTTGCCACGGCAGTCTTGCAGGGCATCCTTGCTCCTCCTAGTTCCACTTAGTGCCTGCCACCCCCTTTTTAGCTTTGGGATTCTACCCATCTGTTATGACTGCAGCTGTATGCACGATGAACATAGTACAGTTTTGTGAATAAACCTAATAAACGTCAACGTCCCACTCAAGAAAGCGTTCCTGCTATCAAGTAACGATAAAATCAGCAATTCAATCTAGGTGCAGGAACGCTGCAGCTTGTATGCAACACAACCACAGTTCAACGAAATCAAGTGATGAAATGAAAAAGTAATAGATCCAACTCATAGGATAAACCCAGGAACGTTCTTTATTTACGTCAGTTAGCGCTTTCACCCTGAAAAGGGCTTCCTCAGAAAGCCCTTTTCAGGGTGAAAGCGCTAACTGACGTAAATAAAGAATGTTCCTGGGTTTATCCTATGAGTTGGATCTATTACTTTTTCATTTCATCACTTGATTTCGTTGAACTGAGGTTGTGTTGCATACAAGCTGCAGCGTTCCTGCACCTAGATTGGATAGCACAGTTTTGTACCTACCATAAATGTAGATGTTCGAGTGCTAATACAGCTGCAGTCCAGGTTTCCCTCCCTCCATCCCCTCTTTTGACAGGCCTTATGACAAACACCTCCTCATACAACCTGATTGGGGTATTCTTTTATGGTGTATTTCCTTGCAAACTACTGTTTTTTGATTATTTTACATTGCATTATTACATAAGTTTATGTTTTGCCTTCCTTCTGAGGGCACCTGACATCTGGGGCAAGAAAAACTGAAGAAGATGGCGTCGGCTGGTTCTTTTATACCCCTGCCGCACTGATGTCAGGGAAGAAGCGACGACAACCGACGCCAGACCTAGACTTTGGAATTCGGCCGACCGAGGACCCGCCTGACGGCAGGATAACCCATCTGTTATGACTGCAGCTGTATTAGCACTCTAATATGTACATTTATGGTAGGTACAAAACTGTACTTTCTTCCAGCTCCTTCCCTTTTGGGTCAGGAAGCCTTGGTTTGCTCTACCCCTTGACTATCAGTTCCTTTTCTGATCGGCCCATCCATTTTGGAGCTTCTGAGTTTGCCGAGACTGTCTGAGCTGGATCCGAGGATATTTTTATTTTTATTATTATTTTAGCATTGGCTAGCTCAGTTCCAACCTCCGCCTCGGATAGAATACCTTTAGAGCAGATGGAGCCAATGGGGTGAAAGCATGGCTTTTTGGCTCTGTTGGCTTCCTTCTCCCTGGGACATTCAGCTTACGAGGTGGTGGAGAGAGTTTTCTCTGCTTCAGCATGAGGGATAGTCTCACCCCCTCAGATCTCCCTTCAGGATCTCATGGGCCTCTGTACCTTGAGCCTTACCTTTGACTCCACAGGGACCGCCAGCCCAAACTTTCCAGGTTACCCAGCAGGGTATCACCATTTTTTCTGATACTTCCCCGGAGCTTCCCAACAAAGAAGTACCTCGGAAGATAATGTGCAAAAGGAGACACCTAGATTCCCCGCAGGAATCTATCACCGAAGATACCGATTTTGTTGAAGGGGAAAGATCACCAAGCTCATTACCTGAAGACGTCTCATTTGGAGACATCCTAGGGATCATTAAACAAATGGGTAGTTGGTCCTCTGACAGTCCTTCTCTGGAGGAATCGGTATTCCTGGTGGCATTTGGATCTGACCCATCTACCACTTGGGTGCTTCCTTTCACTTATGAGGACATTGATTTGACCTCTAAGCAGGAGTGGAGGGAACCCGACTTGGTTAAACCTATCCCCAAGAGACCAGATCGGATTCTAGCACCACCTGCAGGAAGGGAGTTTTGGCATAAGAGAGTACCTGTGGATGCTATGGTTGTGGTAGCAGCCACTAAGAAGGAACTTGCAGAACAGAGTTCCACTGTCCATCTCTCTAACAGGTCTAGGACTTTGGACAGGTTTAGGAAGTGTGTGCATGCTTCAGAGACCTTTGCCTTTAGGTTGCTGAACTGCTTGGCACATTTTACAAGACTTTAGAGGGACTTGATTAAGGAACTGTCAAAACCCCTTTCTATGTCCACTACTCCTGAGACTTTGGCTTCTGTGGCCTCACAGTTGTCAACCCTTCAATTCTTCTCAAATTCCTCCATGAGGCTTATCCCTCGTGCAGTTGAGGGTACCTCAAGGGCAGCAGGTTCAGGCATTTCCGAGGTGCCATGCCTGGATGCACTTGTGTGACTTTGTGGAGCCCTTCAAGTCCTCTTTCACCAATGCTTCTTTTAACAGAACCTCTTTGTTTGGCCTCAAAGTGAAGGACACACTCTCCAGGTGCAAGCAAGATGGAAAGCTCCTCTCTTCAGATGGAATATGTTTTTGACCCTTCAAAGTGCCTTCTGTAGGAACAAATGAGGAGAATGAAAAATGTGGTTAAAAAAATCCCAGGGTCCTTTCCAAGATCAGCGTTTAGATAGTTCCCTCAGAGGCAGTGGGGGGAACTCAAATGGAAGATGCCACCCATGTGGCAGAGGTGGCCCACAAAACCAAGGGTCAAGAGATTCTTTCTCTGACAGACCCTACCAGCACTCCTGAAAGGAGGCCTGATTGTCCCCCTCTGGAGGCAATCAGTGGTAATTTATCTTTGCACCAGAGAGCCTGGCTAGACATCTCAAAAGATGTGTGGGTGTAGAAGAGTATTCCCAGAGGATATGTAATTTCCTTTTCCCTTCCACCTTCATCCTCATGCAAGTTTCCTGATGTCCCACCCAATTAGAGGAAATCAGCAGCACTGGAAATACAGAAGCTGCTAGAATAAAAAAAAAAAAAAAAAAAAAAAAAGAGTCATCCAGTAGGTCCCACCAGACTGGATAAAATCCAGAACTTACTGAAGATTCTTTTTAGTGCAAAGAAAACAGGAACTGGAGACCAGTTTTTGGATCTCAGCAACTTGAACAAATCAGTTTGACTCACAAAGTTTCAGATGTTCACAGTTCAGTCCATTTTGGCATTTTTGGGCAAGGATGACTGGATGTAATTGACTCACCTTCAAGACACATACTATCACATAAAAATGAACAAATAATCCAGAAGGTACTTAAGTTTCTGGATGGGAGCCAGTCATTAACAGTTCACACCCCTTCCCTTTGGTCTCACTATAACACCTGTGTGTTCACCAAATGCATGACAGTGGTAGCAGCTCACTTGAGACTGCAGGGATTCTGGATGTTTCTGTATCTAGATGATTGGCTCATTACCACCCCGAACAGGCATCTGCTCATAAGAGCGAGAGATCAGGCACTCCAAACTTGCTCCCTTCTAGGAATTACTATAAATTACAACAAATCTCAGTTAGAACCTTCTCAGATACTGGGGTTTATATGAACCATTTTCAATATGGTATCAGTAACAGCTTCTTTTCCTCTTGCAAGAGTACAGACTATCAGATTCCAGGTCATGAAGATAATTCACAGTACAACAATGTCAGCACAATTGATTCTACAAGCCCTAAGATCAATGTCAGCGGCCACAATTTTAGTTCCTCTAGCGAGATTCCACATGAGGATTCTTCAGTGGATGCTAGCAACTCATTGATCAATTCTTTATCAACACGTTAGTCCAAATAAAAATCAATCAAGCATGAAAAAGATATCTTTGGTGGCACATTCAATCAGATCAGGTTCTTCAAGGCCGTCCTTTTATTCTCCCTCAGTCCAAGGCCATAGTGACCACAGACATATCCCAGATTGGGTTGGGGGGGCACGTCCTATGGAAAACAGTCCAAGGCACTTGGTCCCATGAAGAAACCAACATGCATATCAATGTCCTAGAAATGAGACCCAAGAAGCCCTCAGAGTTGGCAATGGGTGATGTCTTCCAACCACTTTCTTATAGCAATGCACATCCCAGGGAAGTCTACCATGATAGAAGACGAGCTAATTAGGTCCATTCTATTACCTTACAGTGGTCCTTCAACAAAAAAAGTGGCTGAAATGATTTTCCATCAGTGGGGCTGGCCTTGCTGCAATCTTTTTGCTTTCCCTTAAACAACAAGTGCAGCAGCTTCTTTGCCCTGATCCCCCCACCAGGGCAATCACAGAGGTATGCTCTGCTCCACATTTGGCCCCCTGGTCTCCTCTATGCTTATCCCCTGACTTCCTTCATCCCCAAATTTCTGCGGGGTTGAAGAGCAGAGTCATCCTCATTGCACCTTACTGGCCTCAACAGATTTGGTTTCCCATTCTTTGTCAAATCTTCTTTACCCACTTGGACTCTGAATCCGATCCCAGACCTCCTTTCTCATCCAACTGGCATGATTCATCTAGATATCTCAAACCTAAAGCTGACAGTATGGTTTCTCCACTTCCTTTAATAGCCAGACAACCTATGCAGTCTTTCTCTGTCTATCATGTACTTTTATCTTCCCATAAAACTTCTATGAGGAAACTTTACAAAAGTAAATGGAAGAGGATGTATTTTTTGGGTGCATTGGAAATATATTGATCCTTTTTTAGCCCCTGTACAAAGTGCCCTTGAATTTTTGGCAACAGTTTTCAATGAAGGAACCACCTCCTCAACCATTAGAGTTAAGCTGGCAGCAATCTCTGACTTCCATATTGCATTTGAGAATTCTTCCCTGGCTTCATCTAAGCTTTGTAAGGCATTTTGAGAGACACTGTTCTGTTGAGACCACCTTATAAAGACCCTACACCACCACGGGACTTGAATTTAGTAATCCATGCCTTAATTCATTCTCCCTTTGAACCAGCAGCAAAATCTGATCTTAAATTTCTGACCTGGAAAACTGTCTTTCTAGTGGCTGTTACCTCTGCTAGAAGAACTTCTGAACTTCAAGCATTGTCCTCTAAACCTCCCTTACTTGATCTTTCATAAGGCTAGAGTATCATTACGAACCATTGCTTCTTTCCTTCCTAAGGTGGTGTCAGAATCTGACATCAAAGAGTCCATTAATCTGCCTGTCTTCTTTCCAAAATTTGAAAACAAAGGAGAAAACCTGTTGCATTTGTTAGATGTTCATAGACAGTTATGTATCTACTTACATAGGACAAAAGAATTTAGAACATTTGATCAACTATTTGTTTCCTTTGTGGACTCCAAATTAAATAAATCAGTTACAAATGTAGCTTTGACAAGATGGCTCACTGACTGTATATCTTTTGTCTACAATAAATTGGGTATCGCATTACCAAAACCTTTGAGAGCCCACTCAAGTAGCTCCATGGTAACTTTGTCAGTGTTTTTATCTAGGCATTTCATACAGCTGCAACTTGGGATTAATCCTCATACCGTTATTTCTCATTACAAACTAGATCTAGAGGGGAAGAACAGCATTTGGCTCAACTGTACTCAGGAATATCCTTCCTTAGAGTCCACCTGGGATTTGAGGTAGCTGGGTACTGTGTCCCAACTGTTGAGGAATGAATGAAAATGTTCAACATCGGATAATGACATTATATACCCACCATAACTTTTCATCTGTGTTGTCCTATTTTCATTCTTCCTCAACTCCCCTCCCACCAACCTCCAACCATTTAACAAATGATTTCTGTAAGAGCGACAGTTTATAAGGAGACATCTGGTCCTTCTGTTGAGCTCCAGATAATGGCTTTCTATAATCTGAAATTTATAGTAATGTTTCTTATTCTAATCTAGCAAACAAGATCTGCGGTATGTTAGAGGTTAGTGCATTATGGGTAAGGGAGAAGCTCAAGAGCTTTATGATTACCATGAGCTATAGTAATTGCTAAGTCAGATCCAAAGGTTGGATCTGAACCCAACTGTTGAGGAAGAATGAAAATGGACAATACAGATGGAACGTTATTATGCGTACATAACGTCTTTCTTATTTAAAACTCGAAAATTGCATATTGAATGTCAGGTACCATTTTGTGTCTTTTTCATACAAGCATTCATTTGAATTTTTGGGGACAGAAGTTGTGTGAGTTTTATAACTTCAGTTGATACTTTCAGTGACTGCTTGGGCAATAGCTTGCAAATTGTTGATGCCTCCTTCCTATTATAAGCCTGTTTCTTGAATTATTAAAAAAAGTGATTAAAAATATCGTTTGCATCTGGAAAAACCACTATGAAGACTTTTTTTTAATTCCTGTCATCATATGTTTGCTAATTTAATCAGTTTTTATTTGCTGTAACTGTAACACTGAATTACAAATAAAGGTAAAGTGAAGAAGTGCAATAATTTTGCCTTCATTTTCATCTTAATTTCAGGTGAGAACAATTTTATAAAATACTGATCTAGTTGAATTCTAAAAGAGCCATGGTGTTTCTGAGATTTAGTAAATCTAGAGTATGGTTTAAAACATTTAGGACTGTTTGCCTTAAATAATTGGTATGTTTTCTCTTAACTATAATATCAGAATATACAGACTTGTTAACTATAGCAGAGTAAAAGAAATAAAAAGCATTGTATGAAACGTCATTGTGCTGGATAATGTTTACAGTTGTTAATTGACATACATTATGAGGTACAGGGCGGTTTTCCCTCTTGATCTGAGTGTAGTGTGAATTTCATTGATATTTTGGCCATTGCTCATAACCTCGCCATTTTTCAGCAGGAGGAACAGGACATGTGCAACAACAGTCTCTTGTAGGAGGAGCAGCTTTGCAGTAGGCATTGAGGGGTGTACCCCCCCATCAAGCAGCTGTCTAGTGGTAGCCCTCATTAGCAAGTGCACAGGAACAAGCACTTGTGCAGGGGAGGGCAACCCAGGTTGGAACCACGTTCACTACAGAGGTGTTAGCCACAGATTTTCTGCTATTTTCTTTCATGCTGAGCTCTGGCTTCAAAACTTTGATGGAAGCATTAGTCCCCAACTGTCATGTTCCTGGCATAAACTATTTCTTAAGTGTTTATTAATGCTGAACATAAATACAATATATCACAGGAAGATACCATACAACCATCATTAATGAATTCAAGTTGTAGTTGCAAATCATTTAAAACATTAATGTGCAAAACAACATCAGACCCATGAATGGGTGAAATGCAGCCTGATTCAATAAAACAAAAAAGAAGGAATCATATGAATAAAATGAAGGGCATTGACACGCAACAATATTCAAATGACTATCTGCACAAGTAGTCTAGTCTGAAAATGATTTCAGAAGAATATACTGTTTAAAAGAATGTACTGTATAAATAATACTGGACAGAAGCTGCCAAAAACAGTATCTAATCAGGGCAGAAGATAAACTTAGCATAAAATAAACCAGAATTGTTTCTATATCTATCCCAGCCGGAGAAAATAAACCAAACCACATTGCTAGTGTGACCATTTGTTAACAATTAACAACAGCATTTGAACATACATTAACATTTTAATTACCACATAAATTAATGTCAGATCACTCACAAGCAAACTTTGCAGAACCAGCATTGTAAACTCAGTCCGCTCACTGAAACAAGCATGTCAGCCAAAGGAGCATGCCACCACCCCCTTGCAAACCTGCTTTCCAAACCCAGCCCATTACATTACTGTAGTTCTGTGGCATTGAGAGCTACAGTTAGGCCAACGAATTTGCTCTGCAACTGAATTAAGCCTGAACGTTCACTATCCCAACATTCCTAAGCATAATTCATTTTTCCAGATCAGAGTGAATCCTGACTGCAGCATCACCCTAGCCTCATCCTTTATGGCTGTACATAGGGTTACTGTTAGACAAATGGCGGTTACAGGCTTTGTTAGTTACAAACAAGGTTGGGATCACTACATGGCAGACAAAGCCCACAGATGTGGATAATAGTTAAACACACCATTTCCATGTGTCATGCTCATCAGTTGCACAAATCCTACCAGATGTTTCTTCAGCTTTCGTTCAGAGTAAGAGGTGGGGTCATTTTCAAGGTAAGCCAGAGAACTTCATTATGTAAAGTTCTACTGTTTCTCAGTTGTCTCTGGTCAAACATTTCTGTATAACCTCGGAGAATTATGGGAATTTTCTTTGGGAGTAGGGGGTTCTGAAACAGTTCTCAAAGTGGCTCTTCATAAGGTTTGTGCATACCCTTCATCTTCTTTGCTCAAAAATTTTGGATAAGTACAAAACTAATGTGGGGGGTGGCAAAGGCACAAAATCATGGACTGATTTTGAATATTACTTTAATTCACTTAAAATGTTAATAGGACAACAAGTTTTGCATCAGAAAACAACTTCTAAACAGTAAAAAGTATGACATTCCAATTTCTGGTATTATTGACAGACTGATCTTTAGTAGTTTACCACAAAATCAGTCATCTTACAAGGGACAGGACAAAAATATGATGCAAAAGTCACTGACATGCTGACAGTTGGGAGTCATGGGACTATGTAACTATAACTTGTAGCCCAACAGCTATGTTTTTATCCTGTAGTAATAGTTCCACAAGCAATATCTGATGCAATGTATGTAAGACCATGCACTCGTTGGATTCCTGACATTACTAGTTTGACCATTTTTTTTTTCTCTTCCTGCGGAGATTACATTACCTGTGAACACAGAAGTCCATTATGCAGGTGCTGCTGTGTCAGCATAACTCGGTTTAAATCTACTGATGAAGTAGCGTTTAACACAAAAACAAGATCAGATGACTGGAAAAAGGTTTAGCTGTTTAGAGTACAATTAGAATACAGACCTTAAGCTGTATTATTAATAATACAGACCTTAAGCTGTATTATTAATTGTTATGAGTGTCAGTGATCCCTTAAATCAGAGATTTGTTTAAAAAGCTACTTTGACTTTTTCTTTTACTTTACTTACTTCTAGAACTTTTACTTGTGCTAGATGAAAATGGAATGGAAAGGTCAGCTGAATATGCACGCAGTTTTAATCTTAACAGTAACATTTCAAAAAATAGGCGAGCGATATTGGTGGGTGTGCAGGAGATAACATGGTGGGGTGGGTGGGGAGGCAGAAGGCTGAGGATGAAAAGATGGATGTATTGATGACAGAAACAAGAAAGCAGGTCAAAGTGTTGCTGCCAGTGGCAGTCTCAGACGTATAATATAAGGAGAGGAGTGGGTGTTAGTAGTGGTAGCAAAAAAAAAAAGAAAAATCACAAGCATACATTAAGCTGTAAGTGCACTCATTAAATCCAATCAGCACAGGAAATAAATGGAGTAGAAAACAGACAAGCTCAACAGCTGTTTATAAGTGTAGGTATATTCATTGTCTAGTTCTTTGATAAACTTGTAGAACACTGAAATAAATGGGTCCCACTTATGACCTTTTTTAATTGAAACTGGTCTCAAATATGTTACTTACTATGCTGCTGATACTGGCAGGGAAGAGTGAAGCTACAATGGGTAAATTCAAAGGGGAACTTCAAAGAGGCAGTATTGTAATTCATATGTCATGTTACTCAAAATAAGTATATATGGGAGATCTAGAGTTTGTGTGTGTGTGTGTGTGTGTGTGTGTGTGTGTGTGTGTGTGTGTGTGCGTGCGTGGTGTGTGTGTGTGTGTGTGTGTGTGCGAGTGTGTGTATGTGTGTGTGGTCAACAGCTGTTTAGTCGATTGCATTTAATTGGCTAAGCAGATGGTCGACAGGTATGCAAGAATGCATGGTTCCTTGGGTTGTGGAATATGCCTTTACCCCATTTTTGTGCAATCTTCGGATTAGTATATTTATCATTAGCATGGGTGTAGAGGGTGCAAGCAGGCTTGTCCACCTGCAAAAAAATGTTTTATTGTGTTTTTTTAAAAATAGGATTTTGCATACACTAAGGCTGCTTTTCAGCACATGCATACTGGCATATCAGCATTAGTGTTTTAAACTTTATTAGGTCAATATTTTCAGTTATCACTGAGCGTTTTTGATTATGTGTATTATATATGCACACATACACCTACATAGATATATATGCACAGATGTATGTGTGGAACTATATGTCTGTATTTATGTTTGTCCTAACTTTGGAAAACCAGTCCATTGTGTGAAAAAAAATGTATGTGGCCTAGAGTGTGAAATATTTTAACCCCACTCTGCCCACAATATTTAAATGTTTATCACTACTCAGACTGTGGCATCAGTAGCTAGACCTAGTTCTCACAAAACAAAGCAGGCTTTACATTCTACATTTCACAGTAAAAAACAGCATACAATAATCATACTAAAACACTTCCCCCATCCTAAATCTAATATGTAGGTTGCATTAGACACTACACTATTAAATAAAATGCAGAACTAAAAATGCACATTAAAGCCTACCCATCCACTGTTGCAGCAACCCCATACAGAAAATGATCTAATCAAAATACATACAGAATTATAATCCCTATCCTAATACAAGTAAATTCACAGTAAATTACAAAGAAACATAATACATTTAAATAATAGTAACATTAGAAGTATTCACCTAATCCCCATAGAAAGAATCACAAAATGTTGCTTGCAATGATATCCTGACCTGAAAGAAACCTCACTCCACTAAGAAAAGAACTGACCTTCCCAGTTAACAGTATACATTAAAATGCAGAAAGAACTGAAAGTTAAGAAGTGTAAATATGTGCTTCAGCCCCAGAAGAAAATAAATTTCCACTATCCCAAAGTCCAGTCAGGAGCAGCAAACATGAAAAAAAATCATAGAAAGCAGATGTGCAGTAAAATAGATTTACATTAAGTATTCCTACACCTCCCTCCCTTCTTGGTCAGTACACCCGAGATCAGACATGAGCCAAATAATTAAAGAAAAAGCTTGTGTCTTATTTACGTTGCACCATAAAACAGCCAGATTTCATTCTAATAATGTCCTTCAGATTTTTATGGGGAGTCTTATTTTTTCTGAGATATATAGACATCTATTTAACATCTGTGCAGATAACTACCTGGACCCTAAGTATTAAAACATGGCCTCATTCCCTAATACATGCTACTTCAGGCCCAGATGCAAAACTTTTCTACCCTTTAAACTTCCCACCACCCAACTTAGTTCCCAAACACGTAAGAGAATTTAAAAAGGTAAAAAAAATAAAAAAATAAATGCCCTGTATAATGAAATAAAAAAATACTCTAATCCTCTCCCCAAACCATGCAAAAGGTAGGAAAAATTCTCACATTAGGGTAGTTCTGTATCCTTCTGTAACATTTATACAAATTGTTTAGAATAGTGCTGCTATACTGAAAAAAGATGTAATCTACAAGTGACAAAAGGCTATGACAAAAAAATGAATTAATGAAATATGTGGGGGTTAGGTGTAGTTATAGTAATCACATTTTGTAGAGAGTAAGTTCACCCCTGCCCCAACCTGCATAGCTAATACTTGACCACCTCATATATGTGTATAGGGAGATATATAGGAAGATATAGTACACACACACACACACACACACACACACACACACACACACACACACACACACACACACACCATAGCTAAAATATGTAATAAAATGTATATCTGTTGAAATACATATATATTTTTTTATTTCCACTCCTGGTTCATCATTTTTTAAATTTTTGTTAAATCATCTAATTTTAAGTTGCATTATAAGTTCACACACATTAGTAGGAAAAGTAAAACCAACCATAACAGTTTCCATTGTTATTTTGCAGTACTTTTTTTCATTTTAACAATTTTCAGTTATTTTTATGAAGTTTGTTCTTTCCCTTTTCTAAAGATTCCATCTCCTGTTCTTTTATATCCTTTATTCAGTACTTCTTCAGCTGGTTAGATTTTGATTTCCATTTTCTAGCAATTGCTTTTTTTTGTTGCTAAATATGTCTGAGCATTTCAGATCGTATATCCCAACTCAAGAAAATAATTTCCTTAGTTACTGGTATTTGTTCCCCAGCAGTTTTTCTGCAGGATTTTTTAAAATTTGCCGACTTGTTGCAAAAAAAGTTACCAATTTCCTCCCTCCTCCCCATTATATTGCCAACATTTGCTAGCCACCTGAGGAAAAATCCTATGAAGTCTACTTCAGGTATAAAAATACCTATGCAGACATTTCCATGCAAAAATCGTAAACCTTCTTGATTTTGTTGTATACTTGGGAGCCCTCATATTTATTTGCCTTTCTGTTCTGTTTTCCAGCCTTTCTCTAACTTCCTTTGATTGATTCTTATATTTATCATGCAGTATTTTATATGTCATACTAATTAACCTTTTTAACATCTTTAGTCTAGGCCCAGCTAAAAGCTTTGCCAGCACTCTTCTTTCACTTAGCACACCCCATCCCTTTCTCTTTGTGTATGCTGTTGTTGTCAGTCCCTGATAGAAAAAGCAATCTCTAAGTTGCATTCAAAACCTCTGATTAGCCTTACTCCACTGTGTTACCGTTCCCTCCTGATTTATTTTTTCAATACCTTTATTTCTTTCGTTACTAATTTTCTGCAATAAATTCCAGTTCCTTCTTATCTATTGTTTATACCCCTACTGTAGTCACCTTATTAGTAAACTTTCCTTTCTTCATTGTCATGCTGGCTTTGTTTTTATAACACATTCTGTCTGTTACTTTATGAATATAAAATGCTGTATTGCTATTGTTGGTCTCCTTAAGGACTGGCAGATTTTCAGGAGTTTATCTTTACTCTTTGTGCTTCATCAGAAGTTTATCTAAATCCTTTGTGAGTCAACAGTTCTAAAATTCTGTTAGACCTGCCATATTTACACTATTCACTAAACATAAAGTAAAACCTTCATATGCTGTGCAGACAAAACACAAAACAGACACACACATCATGTAAACACCCTAGGTTATGAAAAACAAATGCCTGAACCCAAATTTACACTTAGTTTAAATAATGAGTAAAATAGAATATGGACCACATTTTCTATTCATTTTAATGTAAAAAAGTACACTACACACACAAAGTACATCTCCCTGAAAACAACAGTGACCACTCAAGTTAACCATCTAAAACATAGTAATTTTCTGTAAGTAAAATTTAAAGGAATAAAATATGCAGTAAAGCACCAGCAGCAGTTAGCCCATTTTAAAGTTACATTATTAGCAATACGTATCCAGTTCTTATTGAATAATCTTGGTGAGATTAAATTAACTGAATCAACTAACAAATCCTTGCATAACCCTCACTATACTACTAAAATACACACAGGTATGTAATAAGTGTATAAAAAGGTTTAAGTAGTATCTTAGACGTACAGTAGAAAACCAGTCATGATACTCTCTGTTAATAAAAACCTGTACAAACCACTTAAAGCCCTGTTTAGCAGAAACTTAGGCAATAGGTATAGCCCACAAAAATGGATAAATGGAATACATGGGAGGGTATGGTTTGTGTATCACATGAAATATCTTCTGTTGTTGGACTAGAGTACATAGCTTCTGACTCATGGCTTCTCTACTCATCATGAAACCTGTCCCCCAAACCTACATTATAAGATGTTTCATGTATTACACATCAGCAGCTCATGTACCATGTACATATTGTATCTTCTTCTTCTTCTTTGGCTGTTCCCATTAGGGGTCGCCACAGCGGATCATCTGTTTCTGTTTCTTCCTGTCCTCTGCATCTTGCTCTGTCACACCAACCACCTGCATGTCCTCGCTCACCACATCCATGAACCTTATTTTAGGCCTTCCTCTTTTCTTGTTACCATGTACATATGTATATATGTGTAAATTGTAAACATGATTCGGGCTTTGCTACATGTATATGTTTTAAGTAATAGTAAGTATGCTCTGAAGCTGAGGTATTTTCCTTGTGTCAACTGATTATATGTATATATATATATATATATATATATATATATATATATATATTATTAAATTTGCATATGATCGAGATTTTAATAATCAAATGTGTTAGTGTTCGAAATAATACTTTACTTGAATTACATTACGTGCACACAGAGGCAGTATTGTTGTTTGCCGCCTTGTGTGCGTAAATGTTTTTTTGTTTCGTGGTGTTGGCAGGAAGTAAAGAAATCTTTCCTTTTTTCCGCGCACAAGCGCAAGGGGGGAGATTTCATCTCCCCCCACTGTAGCGATCTTGGAGTTGGTATATTTAGGGTGGGCACAGCCCCCACATGGGGTGGGGGGGCAGCCCCCAAAAAAAAGAAGCTTGTGTTTTTTTTTTGTTTTAATGGTTTTCCTTCAGAGTTGAGTTTTCGAGTTCGAGCTTTTGGTTATATTGTTGTGGAGATTTTGAAAAATTGATCTTCTGAAGTGAATCCATATACATATATCCCTTGATAACTACATTCAGATCACTGTCTGACATTTCTAACCTATGAACAAATTCTACTCTCTACTACTGTTCTCAGTCTACAAACATGTAAATATGTATTATATATTGTATATATGTTGCAGTTCAACTGTGCTTAGTTTGCTATTTAACACCTACAAGTTGTTTACTGTACCTTTTGCAACTGTGTATTGTATTTTGTTGTATTTTGAATTATGTAGCTTTTACTTTGTACTATGTATTCTGAATTATGTAGTTTTTACTTTGTACAATGGAGCTTTTCTCCCTGGGCCTCCACTGAAAACCGGCTCTTTGAGACCAGTAGACCTCCTCAGTCACCAAACTGGAAATAAATAAATAAATATATAGTTGCATTGTTACACCTGTCTGTATCAACAAAATGAATGTGTGATATTGTGACTTTTTGTATGTGTTTACTAAACACATCTGTGCTTTTTGGGTCTAGGAGTCAATTATGTATATCTGCTAGCTAAAAAAATGTCTTCAGGTAGTTTTTAACCAGATGTATATGACCCATATAAATAATATAATATTAACACACACACACGTGCACATGTCTGCATACATGTATAAATATGACCATATATATATATATATATATATATATATATATATATAAACTATATACATGGATGAATGTAGGAGCGCACACACACACAGGTTTGTTTATGTACGTGGGTTACTGAAATACTGTTGATTGCCAATACTTCAATGTACAATTACATCTAAGAACAGTAGCATAGGCAGCATATTGTTGGTTATTCCATGTGGTTTCTAGCAGAAGTGACTTTTTATATATTTGACATTTCCTCCCAATGTCCTTATGGGCTGTTACTGGGTAGTGTGGTTTACTCCCCCATCCAAAGTACACAAACATTATGTGAATTTGTAATCCTTTAACTTGTCTATAGGAATGTGTGTGTGTGTGTGTGTGTGTGTGTGTGTGTGTGTGTGTGTGTGTGTGCGTGTGCGCGCGTACCTGCGTGCATGTGTGCACATGAAATGTGATGAACTGTTGTCTCATCCAGGATTTTTTTTCTACCATATACCCTTTGTTTAGTGGAATAGCCTGCATCTCCTCAATGACCCTGAATAGGATGGTGTAGGTGTGAGAGAATGAAGAGAATGAATAAATTAGCACAGGTGCGTCTGGAATGACATTCTTACTAGTCTGATGCAGTGATTCACAAGATTATATAACTGTTCCAATAGTAACCTTTTTAATAGAAGAATATAAGTACAGAAGTTAAAGTTAAAAAAAACAGATCTGGTGCATACTGAACAGGTATCACTGAAGTGCACACTCCTTTGTGTGCAGAACCATTAATGTGATATTGTGGGAGTAATTAAAATAAGTTATACAGTTCGAGGTCACATTTGTAGTACTCTGCCTACACAAAACCTTTCTTAGTACAAACCTTTCAGTAATTTTTGCTTCTACGTAGCCCTCGGAAATAGAAATGAGAACAACCGTCGTTCAGTACAAAATGTTCTGTAATGTATTTCTTTATAGTTGATGTTATTCAATGTGAAGGCATTTTTACCAAAATTAGGAGAAAGATGTGTTGGATAAAAGTACTTTGTGAACTGTAGCCCATAGGTTCCCATTTGAGTGATATTGTAGCCTAGCTGAGAAATAGTCCGATATTGAAGGTGGTAATATGACCCACTTTCTCATGTTCTCCTTTTGAGGGGAAATCTTTACTGTTGGGTGCTGTCTAAAGAGAATTAAGACAGTGGACCTAGCAAGAGTGAATCTAGTATTAATGTGGCTTGGAAGATGAAAACAGCTTTCTTTATTTTGAAGTATGTGTTCCAAACAATCGCAGACTCTAGTATCGTTGGAGACCTTTGCTATGGTCACTGCATGGCACATATTTGTTATTATCCTTTCCTGCTGACAGTGACTCCTGGGAATGTGGATTTTAACATTTTTGTCCTAAATGTGTTATCTAACAGTACATTATTAAACAGTTAACCAGCATGTATTGCTTCTGGCAGCTGACTGAAGAGCAGCAATGCTGCTGTGGAAATCTCTCATGGTCAGACTGCAGGTTATGCAATATGTTTAACATGATTTTCACTTAACAACTAGCATCTGCTGTTTTCTAATACAGTTCAGAGATATCTATGAGAATACTTTGCACTGTTATGAATTTTAACTTCTGACTGAGCTAGATGAATTTTAACTGAAGAAACTTAAACAGGAGATAGAAAGTAGTTTTAGCAAACATTTTCTTTCTTTATGTTGTGATTTGCATTGTCAAAGGTAATGAATATCTTTGGGCCATTTTAATCCTTTTAACTCCCATCTTGGCCTTCATCTCCTTTCATTTTCTTCTATTCTTAGGATGTAAGTCCCTTTACACGCAACTTTTGTATTTATTCTGTAACCATTGATCTAGGTAGTATAACCAAGTCAAGGATATCCTTATAAAAGTGTGCCCATCCAGCTTTGCTATAAAGGACACATTGCAGATGCCATAAGAATAATGATTGCTAGAATAGCTCTAGAGAAAGGCAGAGTGGATCAGAGAATCATGAGCCATAAGCTGGTCTGGTAGCATACAGTGATAAAGCCCTGACTATGGCCTAAGTGACCTGGGTTTGATTAACAGCTCAGATGACTGACAGAGCTGAAGGGGGATAAATGTAGTCATCCTGGGATGGGTGGGTGGCCCCGTGGGTATTTACAGTGATGATCCCTAGTGGAGGCTGGGGATGGCACAAGGTAAATGTGCCTAAAGAGGGGAATAGGATGGAGAATTTGCTGAGCTGCTGCAGAGATGGGGCAATTTGCCACATATCTCCATTGCTCACCTGCCCCCCAGGCATACCATTGAGATTGCAAGGAAAGGGTGAACAAGGAAAGGGTCAGTCACAAAGCAAAATGACCCAGCCTGGATGGATGTTCAGTCATGTTGGATCCCTGATGTCCTCATTCCATGACCAGCCCCAGCATATCGGATTATGTCTGGGAGGGGCAAGTAAGATAGCTGGTAAACCTGGCATAAAAAGGTGCATAGACAGGTGCTGGGCTGATAGCAATGAAGGATGGGAAAGAGCAAAAAAAAGGAGGGAATCCTGGACCAAGGATATAAATGTACAGTCTGATGTGATAGTGGACCTCGTAAATCAGGAATGTTTTTAAAGTAAAAAAAAAGACATTATGTTGTCTGCACAGGCATTTGTTTCCTGCAACAGCAAGACCATTGATATCTGCAATGTCAGTGTTGTTCTAAAGCTGTGAAATAATATTGCACCTATGCTGTACAAATATCTTTCCAAAGTTTCTTAAAAAATGTAATGACAGGCCTTTGCTTCTTCCGCAAGTAAGCTTGTTGACCGATTACCTTTAGTAACAGATTATTATGATTGATACCTTTTTTCCTAGGTTTGTGTCTGCGTTGTGTATTAAAGTTCTCTACTATTTAAAATGTGTAGTTAATATTTGTCTCTGACATAGGGCCTAGGGTGAGACAGGATTCTGTCTTATCTGTGATATCTAAAACAAATACCATCAAGTTCACGTGGATACGTGGAAACACTTTTCGTTTCTCTCATTTGGACATTTAGTCGTTTTCTGACATTGGAAATCCACTCGCTTACCCTACAGTTTGGGTGACATATTTACCCAGGTTGCACCTCTACTGTCCCAGAGATTCTAAAAGAACTGAAGAAAACATTACAATACAGGGAGGAGCCCAGTTAACTCTAGGAGGATACATCAGTTACTTCTGAAAACTATCTTAAAGGACAAAATAAGGAAAATATAAATAAAATGCCATAAAAAGAGCAGTATATCTGACACCATCTACTCCAAAGATGTGCTGGTACAAGAAAATCAAACAAGCTACTATAGAAACATCACTGCCATGAGCTTAACAATATACCTTTCAGTTTTCTGAATGTACCTATTAAGGAATAATATGTTTAATTATCTGTTCATCTACCTGTCACACAAAAAGGGGTATAGAGAAAAAAGAGAATAAAAAGGTTGTGGCAACCAAAAAAATATTTTGAGAACCAGTTACTGGATAAAATAGACATTAAATAAACATGCAATAGGAATTATATGCGTCACCTTTTAAAAGTGTTGCTTTCACCTTATGCTCTGTTAGTGTTAATAGATCAAAAACACGAGAAATGACTTTGCTGTTTATAGTGATTAAAGAAAAAGGCTGGGATCTTATATTTATATATGCTTTGCCATTGAAAAATAGTACTAGAAACGAACTGAAATGGGGAGAGGGTGCAAGACCATCATTGGTGGTGGCACTCCAACACAAATATTCTTGAAAATGGTAGCCCTGTTAATAAAGCTACAGCAATTCAAGGTACATTATAGTCTACTGTAATGAAAATAATTTGCATAGTTGTTTATAACTACCAGGAAGAGCAAACGTAATAGAAAGTTTGTGCTCAAACATTCCATCTGTTGCATTAAATGAAGCCTATTCAAATGTTCAAATAACACAGGCAGTTTGAACAGCTACATGTAAGCCTTGCCATGCACCGCAGGAAGCATCACTGGTAGGTTTACCTGGGGTATGTTCAACCAGAAAACACCAACTTAAATTCATCAGAGGCACGACAGGGAAGTTCACTCAAATTAAGGTTTTGTTAATATACTAGTTAAGCGCTTTTGGCAAGAACAGTCCAAGCCTTCCTCAGAACAAATTCAAACAGTCATATGACCACACTTTAAATACCCAGTCATTTGACTGTTTGAATTTGTTCTGAGGAAGGCTCGCACTGTTCTTGCCGAAAGTGCTTAACTACTGTATTTATAAAACCTTAATTTGAGTGAACTTCCTTGTTGTGCCTCTGGTGAATTTACCTCGGGTAAGATTATATGAACCCTTCCATTCATCAAAAATTATGTTAAAGGAGAATACAGTGTTACATCATTTAACATACAAGGGAAGTTTGTTCCATGGGTAGAGAATCCTTTGTGTAATGAAACTAGCCCTCTAAGAGACTGCAACTGGTGTTTACTGAAGTGCTTTTTGTTTTATTCTAGTGTTCTCTTTGTAACCTTTTAAGGATTCTAGGAAAATGCACTGCTATGCTTTTCTTGTGCTGTCTCCCATGTTTTTCAAGATGTGGGAAACAGAACTGCACCATTTGTTGCTTTATTTCCGATCCTGAAGTTAAGAGGAACATAAGATTGACAGGTATGTCAGCCAACCACAGGATGCCTTTTCATTTAACAACACTTCCTATTGTGAAAAAGCAAAAACATAAGCATCTTGGTGTGATCTTATGAGATAAGAAAAAAAGGGAGACTATCACCTAAATTTTTAAAGTTCTGCAACATCAGTAAGTTTTATCAGCATTATTTATTTAACTTTACTTAACGTATAATTCTGGAATCTAGTCCTTTTCTTTAACTCATTGCTGTTATTACAGACTCAGTTGTTATAATTATATATACTATTAATGATCTACCAAGCTGCACCTTAGAACTTTACTGTTACTCCAAGCCTTGTCTGAATTATGTTTTATATTGCTGGCACTGCTGAAGAACAATGGTTTATCCTAATCATGCAGTACTGTGGCATTGAGCACCCATTCATTTGTTACTACTGTAAGATCTCGGAATCTTATATTTTAATGTTCAGCTATTGTCAAAAGGTTAGGAAGCACTAGGTACTGCTGCACTATAAGTATCCAAGTTTTAATTACATCTGTAAGACCAGGAACTTTAAGTTTTGCTGCACTGTGCACACTTTAGTTTCACACACAGTACCTTATCTTGAAATGTTTATGATAAAAAGCCCCTTAAAAACATAGTTAATTTGAGGAGTTTTGAGTTGAAAATCCTGTTGAGCACTCAAAACAGCAACTGATCACTCTGTTAGCATGAGCAGCTAACAAAGTAAGCCATGCAAGAGACATTAAGCAGTAGTTAATAACACTGGGCTAGCCTAGTTATTAATAAGACTGGACTAGCTTAGTTATTAATAACACTGCACTATCTTATTTATTAATAAGACTAGACTACATTAGTTATTAATAAGACTGGACTAGCTTAGTTATTAATAAGGCTGGGCTACATTAGTTATTAATAAGACTGCACTAGCTTAGTTATTAATAAGACTGGTCTACATTAGTTATTAACAAGACTGGAGTAGCTTAGTTATTAATAACACTGGACTAGCTTATTTATTAATAAGACTAGAACATTAGTTATTAATAAGACTGGACTAGCTTAGTTATTAATAAGGCTGGGCTACATTAGTTATTAATAAGACTGCACTAGCTTAGTTATTAATAAGACTGGACTAGCTTAGTTATTAATAAGACTGGACTACATTAGTTATTAACAAGACTGGGCTAGCCTCTAGTGCAGTTCATGAGAGCAAATGTTGTCTTCTCCGCTAATGAGACTTGTATCTAATATGAGAACAAGCCTATCAGTAAGGAAATCCACTGGATTGAAATACGTTGCTCACGCTAAAGTGTATTTCACTTAGGGCAAACTGAACGTGAGTCAGTTTACACAAAACCTATTTAAGACTTTTATTAGAGTATAATTCTTTCTGTGTTTATTCTAAGGCCAGCTACAAAAACTGGAGTCAGGTCAGAGGTGCTTTACAAAACACTTTCTAAAGTTAAAGGAATTCATTTATCAAACTCAATACTCAAAACCAAACTTATTTACTATTCATTAGAGGTATTATCATGGGATAGCAATTCTGACATATAAAGCTTTCATTGATGAATTACTTCTTCAGGCAGCATTCAACCTAATTGTCTGTCCAAATCCAATCACACACAAGTTAAAGAATACTAATTTTGTTGTACACATTTAAACCACACTATTCAAAGAAGCAAATACAGTACTCAATCTGTTCCAGTAATTTAGAATAAATTGCTTCTTATCGTATGGCAGTCAGAAAACTTATCACAGTGTAAGAAAATAGGACTTGAGTTTTTTAATCCTGAAGTTTCTAGGGCAGTGTTATTTAATGGCCGTCAGGCCTGAACACTTGTATTTACAACTTAATGAATTTATGAAGTTAAGAAGTCCTATTTATGTTATGATGTAAACTGAGATATTT
The DNA here is from genome assembly GCF_019279795.1 of Protopterus annectens. Classification (NCBI taxonomy): domain Eukaryota; kingdom Metazoa; phylum Chordata; order Ceratodontiformes; family Protopteridae; genus Protopterus; species Protopterus annectens. The sequence continues at coordinate 1,351,634,841 of NC_056735.1, read as the reverse complement.
GGAACAAGTATTCATAACACTACTAATGTTTCCGAGGTAGAGAAAATCTAATAAAACTGGGTCATTTCATGTTCCGAAAGACAAGTAAGAGATCTCTGTGTGAGACAGAAAAAAGTGAATGACTTTTTTTAACATACCTCAGTAGAACTCCAGAAGACAAGAAACAGTAGATGGGCTTAACACAATTTTAATGCAGTAAGAAAGTACAACACATAAACGATACTCCTTGAAAATACGTTTCCGTCCTCAACTTCATCAGATACAACTAACAAACTAAATTACATGCCTTAAATACTTCAATTAAATACAAATTCACCAATAAAAACAGTGTATCACTAAAATTAACGTCATAGGCTTTACCCACAATCCTTTTCACCTCCCCTAACATAAATAACTTCATATACAACAACTCTACACTTTAAAAGTTATTTTTAATATAATTCATAATGTAAAATAAACCCTGTAACTGCTTGCATCAATAAATGTTAAAACAACATCTCTTCTTAAGGGTAATAATTCATAAAAAAACTTGATATATGTTTATAAATTTCATAAAATGTTCTTCATGCGCCCTCTACTGGCTCTAAAACTCACTACTGTTTCACATTCAAAATAACTACAGAATCTCGCTATGCAGGGACTCTACACAATTAAATTTCAAATTTGTATATGTTTTTGTAAATGTTATAATCTTGCCACTCTCAGCTTTTTAAACTGGAGCCAGGGATAAACCATCGTTTAGTCCAGGGAACGTACTGGCTTCTAAAAAATCTGCCAGTAAAGTTCCCTGTATTCAATTCTGGTCTCCCACATACCACCCCTCTTATCCCTTGGGATCTCCTCAAGTACAAAAAAACTAAACTTTTCCACATTCTGTACTGTGCCTATATAGTGCATTATTAACATTTCTATTACTTATGGCATTCAAATGTTCATATGGTCTCCTTTTCAGCTTCCTCTCGGTTTTCCCTACATAGAATGCCTTGCACTCACATAAGGCAAGATATACAACCCCGCTGGTCTCCCAGTTACTATAGCTCCTTGCCATTAGGGTTCTATTTCTGGAATCCAGGTGGACTAGTTCAGTATTCATAATGAAAGGCCATTGCTCACATCTCCCACATTTGAATGTCCCTTTCTTTTTTCGGTTCCACCCCCCCTTACAGTCATAGTATCCTTCCAAAACATTTTTGATGCTTGTTCCCTTCCTATAGACACATTTAAAAGGGATTTTAAAGTCTAATTTAAGGTCACTAATTCTACTGAACCTAGTCCATTCTCTTTCAATGGTTCTACATAAAACATTGGCATCCCCACTAAAATCAGTGATGAATGCCGAACCAAAGTTCCCCTCATTCTTATTTTCTTTCAAACTTAAATGATCATCCCCAGGGCTAAATTCAGGAATTCCCAAGATTGGGACATATTTGCCTGTCCTCTCACGAGCCACCTCCTCTTTCACTTGGGTAATTAAAGTTTCTGGGTATCCACTTTCACAAAACATCCCATGTAACACATCACATTCCTTTCTAAATTCTTTATCATTCAAAGTCATTATACTAATTCTTACAAATTGCCCTTTTATAATGCCTTTCTTCTGATGGAAAGGATGGGCACTAGCATAATGTAGAATAGAATTAGAGTATGTCTTCTTCCTGTTTACCCTTGAATTAAATTTATTACCTTCCTTGTAAGTAGTGATGTCTAAGTATGCAATTTCTTTATGGCCAATATTGTACGTAAACCTTAAAAATTCAGTAGATTCGGAATTGTACTGATAAAATTCCATGAATGTTTGAAGTGTTCCTTTCCAAAAGATACAAATGTCATCTAAAAACGGTTTGTAAATACCCAGCAATCCTTATATATACTATTCAAAACAAACTTCTTCTCCCACACAATTAGTATCAGGTTGGCATACATCGGGGCACACCTTACGCCCATTGCCACTCCACTGGTTTGTTGAAAAAATTCTCCCTGAAGGAAAATGTAATTATTTTTTAAAACCAATTCCATCAATTGCATACAAATATGTATCTCATAAGGGTTTAAATGTGTATTTTCTCTTAGGTATTCCTCAAACCATTCAATGCCAATAGCATGAAGTATTGAGCCAAATAAATCCACAATGTCTATAGTGATGAAAATTAAATCCTAACTAAAAATGTCTTGCTTAATACTCCTTATAAAATCCCATGAGTCCTTTAACAACATCTCATTTGTCATTTCCAAATGTTTTAGTTTTACATCCAAATACCTTGCCAAAGGGGATGTGACAGATCCCTCTGCAGCCACAATCGGCCTTAGGGGTGTGTCATGGACATTTTTGTGAGTTTTTGGTATTTCAAATGTAGAGGGAACTTGTGGGCATGGATTGTGCAAAATTTTGAATAGCTTCCTATCTATAAAACCTTCCAATAGTAAATCATACAAAGCCACATATATCTTTTTGTAGGCTATGTTAATTTCATTAATAGAGACTTGGGAATATTTATTCTCATCATGTAAGTGTTCCAACATTTTTGCTCATACTTCACATTATTCATTAAAACAATACCTCCCCCCTTGTCAGGCTTCATAACTCTTAGTTACCGGTTATTCTTCAACTCAACGAAAGTTTCCTTTTCCACCTGAGTTAAGTTAGAGGGAAACCTATTCTTACTCATCATTGCTCTGAGTTCATGTTCAATGGAATTTTCTAGGTTTTTTAACTGGGGATGTAGGGGTGGGTTGTAGACACTTCTTTTTTGTAAACTCTTGTCATTATCCCTCATTCCCAATCCCTCATCAAAGACCAATTGAAAGTTAATTTTTCTCAAAAGCAGTTTAACATCAATAATTGTCTTACTCAAGTCACATTTTCTGGTCGGAACAAAATTCAACCCCTTAGAGAGGAGTTGAAAGTGTCGTGTTTTCACTTCCACTTCACTGTAGTTAAAAATATTGAATCTTTGGTAGGAATTTTTAAAACCCTCCTTCAATGTAACAGAATTCAACCTATTTTCACTCAAAATCTCCCCCTGCCCCTGCCTCTCCCCCTCCTTTTTTAGAAGTCAGTAGGTTCCCTGGACTAAATGATGGTTTATCCCTGGCCCCAGTTTTAAAGTTTAGAGTGGCAAGATTATAACATTTACAAAAACATATACAAATGTGGTATTTGATTGTGTTGAGTCCCTGCATAGTGAGATTCTGCAGTTATTTTAAATGTGAAATAGTAGTTTTAAATCCTGTCCTGAGCATCCACAGCTCCTCTGTGCTGGTCCTGCGATTTAGGCTGCTTGTTCTTGCCTCCCGTAATCCATCCCGGGTGCTCCCTCCCAGCTTTAAACGCAAAAGGAATACCTCCGGCCATCAGCTGAAGACACCCTGAATTGGCCAGCTTGCCTGGTATTTAGAAAAATACTACTGAGAAGACCCCCCCCACCCCAACAAGATTGTGTAAATTAATCCATCCTGGGTGCTCCCTCCCTGCTTTATATGCAAAAGGAATACCTCTGGCCATCACCTGAAGACATCCTGCATTGGCCAGCTTGTCTGGTACTTAGAAAAATACTACAGAGAAGACCCTCACCCAACAAGATTGTGTAAATTAATCCATCCTGGGTGCTCCCTCCCTGCTTTAAATGCAAAAGGAATACCTCCGGCCATCACCTGAAGACACCCTGAATTGGCCAGCTTGCCTGGTACTTAGAAAAATACTACTGAGAAGACCCCCCCCAACAAGATTGTGTAAATTAATCCATCCCGGGTGCTCCCTCCCTGCTTTAAACACAAAATGAATACCTCTGGCCATCACCTGAAGACACCCTGAATTGGCCAGCTTGCCTGGTACTTAGAATAATACTACTGAGAAGACCCCCCCCCAACAAGATTGTGTAAATTAATCCATCCCGGGTGCTCCCTCCCTGCTTTAAATGCAAAATGAATACCTCCGGCCATCACCTGAAGAGACACTGAATTGGCCAGCTTGCCTGGTACTTAGAAAATACTACTGAGAAGACCCTCCCCCAACAAGATTGTGTAAATGTGTGTTGCTTAACACTAATTAAATGTAGACATGATGTACTATCTATAGAGTTAATCTGCCCTCCCGTGTGTGTGTTCTAGCAGCCTACCGCAGACCGTTTGCCCTCTCCCCCTCCTGTTATCACTACCCTAGAATATATTTAAACCTAAGACTGGTCCAACTATCCCTGCTGTTTGCTATCTCCTTCTACCATTAGGTGGCAGCATCTACCAATATAAATCATAGATATTCTTTATAATCACAAGTTTTATTTTTTCACAAACAGTTGGTTATGAGTTAATATCATTAGACTGTAAATCTCTTCTCCCCCCTGCTAAACCACCCTCTGTAAAGGCAGCCTTCTTTTTTTGGCTGGAAATATTTAGCTCATACCTTCTAACTACAGCCTTTAAACTGCTCTTTGCTGATACTTTTTCTGCCATACTCACCTCTAGTGTTCTTTCCCGCTCCATTCACCCTATGGGCTCACTCCAATCCCCTACCCTGCCCCCATTTTCCACCCGCCCCAGTACTTCTAGCTTTATTCCTATCTTACCCCACTCTCTCAGCCTAATTACCCAATACCAGCTCCCCCCTCATTACTCCTCCCACCTATAGCCATCCTTCATAAACTCTGTAATCTGTACTCCACCCAATAATTATAGTCTCCTCCTCTTTCCTTAAATCTCTAGAATACCTCCATCACTTTTTAAACCCTTTCTTCTTCATAGCCTTCTCTATTTTCCTAACCACTCATACCGCTCTCTCTTTGCTCCAACATGCTCTCAAGTTATCACACCGTCCAGTCTCCCAGCCTCCTCTTTCAGTTCCTACTTCCCTTATACTATGCTACCTCATATTCCACCTATGCTTGTCCAATACCACCTACAAAGATAACTACCATACAAACCCACCTTCCCCCTCACTCTTACTCCTATTTCCACTCTTATCTCCTCTTCTCTCATTCAGCCCAACCCTCTGCACCTATTCCACCCTAAATTCTTCTCCTCTAAAGTCAATATACTGTCACCTGCTCCAATCTACCAAAATTCATGCCTGGCAGACCAATGCGGCTAAAGGATATCTCCTTCAACAACCTAGTCCAAGCTGGTGATATCTATCCTAACCCTGGTCCTACATCCTTTATTAACAACACTCATCCCTTACCCTCTTCCTCCTATCTCAACACCCTAAAGATTTTTACAATTAATGCACAAAGTCTAAACAACAAAGTACACCAATTTCAAGCTTGGTTAAGCCATAACCAACCAGATATCTTAGCCATCTCTGAAACCTGGTTTAAGCCCTTTATCTCTGGCTCTGAGATTCTGCCCCCAGGATTTCATTGTCTCAGAAATGACCGACTAAATAAAAAAGGTGGAGGCACTGCCCTAATCTACTTCAGCCTTCTTACCTTAATTCTCCTCCAAATTCCAATTCCTCCCAGAACACTGAACTAACTGCTGGAATTCTAAAACTAAATAAACATAAAAATATCTGCATCATTGCCCTATATATCTCACCTGGTAACAATATCTCTACACTCGAAAATATTCTCCTATGGGCCTCTACTGAAATTAACTATGAAACTTATATCCTTGGTGATGTGAATATTGACTGGAATAAAATCAATTGCCCCTCTCCCTCCATATCCATTAACCTCTATAACTTCGCTCAAATAATCCTCTCCATCACTTGACCTAACAAAATAAACCCTCCCGGATCCACTATAGATTGGATCCTAGTCTCAGATCCAAATAAAATAACCAATTCTGGCACAATTCCTGATACCTTTAGCGACCACCTCCCAGCCTTCATGCATTGCTCAACTAGTTTCTCCCCACACCAGCATCAGTACATTCAAACTCGTAACCTCAGTAGCTTCAACCCAACTACTTTCTCAAATACTTTCAAACAAATGAACTGGCAAATTCTAAACATCCTTCCTCTTGACAAGGCTATAGAATACTTCAACTCTGTCTTCCTTGATACTTTAAACTCACTAGCCCCACTAAGAAACAAAAGGATAAAAACTAAAACTGCTCCTTGGTTATCCAAAGAGACAAAACAGATTATGCATCACAGAGACAAACTATGGAAGCTTTACCAAAACAATAAACTGGACAATACCTTACTCTTACTCCAATGTAAACAGCTCCGCAACCGTGCAAAACGACTAATCACCAAAGACAAAAGCTCCTACTATATCAAACTTCAGTCCAATAACAATAAAAAAACCCAAAAAATTCTGGAACTCAGTAAACTCACTCCTCAATCCAGGCTCCAAGAATAATCCCTGTCCTGACCCAAGTAAATCTGATCTCGAACTAGGCTTTGAATTTAGCTCATTTTTCATAGACACTATTACTACCCTCACCAAGACATTTCCCAATAATAACCCAACTGCTCTACACTCCCCCTTCTAACTCACCTAATCTGTTTGAACTCAAACCCATCTCTACTAACTTTATAAAAAAACTTTTGTCCAAACTTAAACCTTGCTCTAATGCTCCCGACAATATTCCGTCTTCCTTCCTAAAATGTGCTGCTGATGGCAATCAGCATCATTGTCAACCAATCCATAAAAGAATCATATGTCCCCAAACTCTGGCGCTCAGCTTATATTCTTCCTCTTCATAAAGGAGGCAAAAATACCAGCATCTCAAACTTTCGCCCCATTGCTTTGCTCTCACCAATCTCCAAAATCCTAGAAAAATGCATCCACCTCCAACTTATGCCTTTCTTGACCCAAAACAATCTTCTCACTCCTACCCAGCATGGCTTCTGTCCAGGCCATAGCACAATAACTGCTCTACTCTCTTTCCAGAAACTGTCAATCAAGCCCGAGATTCAGGCCACTTAGTTTCTACTGTTTTATTCGATCTGTCTAAAGCCTTTGATACTGTTTCCCACCAGCACCTTCTCTGTCATCTCTCAAACCTTAATCTCTCACATAATGCTTTATCCTGGTTCTCCAGCTGTCTATCAGACAGATCACAGGCAGTCAAATGGAAGAACTCCATCTCTTCCTTCCTACCTACCCCAACTGGCGTACCACAGGGATCCATCCTTGGGCCAGTGCTTTTTAACATCTTCATCAATAACTTTCACACTGCTATTCCTGATGCTAAAATCATTCAATACGCAGACAATTCAACCTTAGTCTGCTCTACCTCAAACCTCTCTGAATTGCTGACTAAAACCCAAACTGCCTTCTTAACAACTGAAAACTGGTTGCGCCAAAACCACCTCTGTTTCAATGCAAATAAATCAAAGATTCTACTATTCCCTCCCACAAAGACCCTCTCCTACGATAAAAACAACTTCAAAGTCTGTAGTCAAGCCAACTCACCTATAGAAGTAGTCCCCTCTGCCAAACTACTTGGCATTACTGTAGATGAACACCTCAAGTTTGATGTTCATATTCAACAAAATATTAAGAAAACCCACCAAATGCTAGGTATGCTGTATAGGAATAATCACTTTCTCCAACTCTACCAGGCAAACTCTGGCCTCGACTTATCTTCTTCCTTCCTTATTATACGGAGCCCCTCTCCTAATCAACCTGTCCTCCTCTATCACCTCTAAACTAGAAAACTGCTACAACAAAATCTCTAAATTTGCCTCTAAATCTAAAAATACCACCCATCACTGCCTAACCCTACAATCCCTGAATTGGCTTGAACTCCCAAACTACCTAGACTCTCCAACTCACTACTGCACATACTCATATTTCACCCAACAAAATGTCCCGCTCTAACTAATATCCTTCCCCCTTATACACCCAACAAAGCTCTCAGATCTGAAAATCAGAACTTAATTACTGTCCATAAACCTCCTGCTGGCCAACTTCTCCTATCTTTCTCACTAGGCAAAAAATGGAATTCCCTTCCCTCCACACAAAGAACCATACCAAACTCAGAAAACTTCAAAACCCAACTATTCAAACACCTATCCACTAAATGGAAATGTACCTGCCTTCACCCAACCTAATCCAAGGGGGTTCTCGCTCTGGTTCCCAAGCTCTACAACTCTCATAGTTATCTTCTTATGAGCCTATCTAAGCTCTCAACA